>NC_045960.1:26508476-26610976 GCF_010909765.2 Amblyraja radiata | reverse complement strand
CGAGTTCAGCAATGCGACGGTATGATTGTAGAAGCTGTTCCTCATCCTACTGGTACGAGACCTGAGGCTCCTGTACCGCCTCCCTGATGGGAGGAGGGCAAACAGTCCATGGTTGGGGTGGGAGGGGTCTTTAATGATCTTCCCAGCTCGTTTCAGACACCGTTTTCGGTGGAGGGCATCCATGGCAGGGAGCGGGGCATCGATGATGTGCTGCGCGGTTTTCACCACCCGTTGTAGTGCCTTCCTGTCCGCAACAGTGCAGCTGCTGTACCATACCGTGAAGCAGGCGGTCAGGATGCTCTCGATGGTACACCGGTAGAAGTTGGTCAGGATCTGGGGGGACAGGTGGGCTTTCTTGAGCCTCCTCAGGAAGTAAAGGCGCTGCTGTGCCTTTTTGATCAGCTTGGAGGTGTTGAGGGACCAGGACAAATCCTCCGAGATGTGTACCCCGAGGAATTTGTAGCTGGAGACGCGCTCCACCTCAGTCCCGTTTATGTGGATGGGGGTATGTCTGCCCCCTCTGACCTTCCTGAAGTCGACAATAAGTTCCTTCGTCTTCTTGGAGTTGAGGACGAGGTTATTATTGGCACACCAGGTTGTCAGGTGCTGGACCTCCTCTCTGTAGGCTGACTCATCGTTGTCACTGATCAGTCCTACCTCCGTGGTGTCGTCAGCAAACTTAATGATGGCGTTGGATCCGTACTTAGGGATGCAGTCGTGGGTGAAGAGGGAGTAGAGGAGAGGGCTGAGCACACAGCCCTGTGGCACGCCGGTGTTCAGTGTTATAGTGGTGGAGGTGAGGTTGTTGACCCTAACAGACTGTGGTCTGTTGGTGAGGAAATCCAGTGTCCAGTTGCAGAGGGAGGTGGAGATGCCAAGCCCGCTGAGTTTGGTGATCAAGCTGGCGGGGATGACAGTGTTGAAAGCGGAGCTGAAATCAATGAACAGCAACCTGATGTAGGAGTTGTTGTTGTCCAGGTGGGTCAGGGCAGAGTGTAGAGCCGCCGATATGGCGTCCTCTGTAGACCTGTTGGCCCGGTAGGCAAACTGATGGGGGTCCAGTGTGGGGGGGAGGCTGGCTTTGAGGTGAGCCAAGATCAGCCGCTCAAAGCACTTAGCAATGACAGGGGTGAGTGCCACTTGGAGGAAATCGTTGAGGCTCCCTGTGGCTGACTGTTTGGGCACTGGCACGATGGTTGATGTCTTGGGGCAAGTGGGGACAACACCCTGGGCCAGTGAGAGATTGAAAATGTCGGTAAAGACTTGGGATAGTTGTCCAGCACATGCCCTAAGCACCCGGCCAGGGATGCCATCGGGGCCGGCAGCTTTGTGCTCATTCACCTTGCTCAGTGCATCTTGTACAGCAGAGGTGGAGAGACTGAGGGGTTGTTCATTAGGGGGTGGAGCAACTTTGATGGCTGGGGTTTTGTTATCTCGGTCAAAGCGAGCATAGAAATGGTTTAGCTCGTCAGGAAGGGTGGCGTTGTCTGGGGGAGGGGTGTTAACTTTCTGGTAATTGGCAAGGGATTTGATTCCTTGCCACATGCGCCTGGGGTCAGAGTTGTTATGGAAGTGCTCCTCAATCCGCCGTTTGTGATTGAGTTTGGCATTCCTAATTCCCATTTTCAGATTGGCCCTGGATGAGCTGTATCCCTCAGCATCGCCAGATCTGTAAGCGGCATCGCGAGCCTTCAGTAGGAGTCTGACCTCCCTGCTCATCCACGGCTTCTGGTTAGGGAAGGTCTTTATCTCTTTGTGTGTAGTGACATTATCGGTGCAGAATTTTATATAGTCCATAACTGTTGAGGTGTATGAGTTGATGTCCACTTGTGAATTGAAGGTGGACTGGGTAGCAAACAGACTCCAGTCTGTCTGCTGAAACTGCTGCTGTAAAACAGAGACAGCCCCCTCAGGCCAGACCTTCACTGTCCTCGTGGTAGGTTTCACACGTCTGATCAGAGGTGTGTATTTGGGGAGCAGGAACAGAGAGAGGTGGTCAGACTGACCAAGGTGGGGGAGGGGGAGGGCTTTGTAGGCTTCAGTAATATTAGTGTAAACTAAGTCCAGAATATTGTTTCCTCTGGTTGGGCAGGAAACATGCTGATGGAACCTGGGGAGTACAGTTTTAAGGTCGGAGTGGTTGAAATCACCTGCAACAATAAATGCCCCCTCTGGGTGAGCAGATAGATGTTTGCTGATAGCAGCTTGCAGCTCTTCCATTGCTAGCCTGGCATTAGCGTCCGGGGGTACATAGACTGCGGTGATAACAGTCGATGTGAATTCTCTGGGCAAATAGAAGGGCCTGCACTTTAACATCAGGTATTCCAGGTCAGCAGAGCAGTGACTATCAATCCTAACGACGTCCGTACACCATGAGTTGTTCACATAGATGCATAGTCCGCCGCCCTTGGTCTTACCGGAGTCCTCCGCTGTTCTGTCGGCCCTGAAGACAGTGCGCCCCTCCAGCTCGATGGCGTTGTCCGGGATGTTGCCGTTGAGCCATGTTTCAGTAAAGACCATGGCGTTGCAGTCAGCGATCCGTCTGTGTGTGGTGATCCGCAGCCTTAGTTCATTGATTTTACTCACCAGGGATCGGACATTCGCGAGGAAAATGCTGGGCAGAGCTGGCTGGTGAGGATTTAATTTCAGCCTAGCTCGATGTCCTCCCCGCTTCCCACGTCTTTGTTTGCGGTCCCTGCGCCGCCTCCGGGCACTTCCTGTCGGGGAAGCTGACCCGCTAGACCACGGTGTCTTGGCGATCTCCGGCGGCAGTTGAAAGTCGCTTCTGGGGCTCGTTGTGCAGAGACGGCCGAGCTCTAATAGCTCCTGACGGCCGTATAGAGTCTTCGCTCGGGTGCTCCGGGCGAAAACTAAGGTAATGATTAACAGAAAAATAACTAAATTACAAAAACTACGGAGACGCAGAGCCTCGCGTTGTGCACGCGACGCCATCTTAGGTCAAA
The DNA here is from genome assembly GCF_010909765.2 of Amblyraja radiata. Lineage (NCBI taxonomy): Eukaryota > Metazoa > Chordata > Chondrichthyes > Rajiformes > Rajidae > Amblyraja > Amblyraja radiata. The sequence continues at coordinate 26,608,013 of NC_045960.1, read as the reverse complement.
GATGATGAGCATTTGTCGGCACTAGGCCTGTACTCGCTGGAATTAGAAGGATGAGGGGACACCTCATTGAAACACACAGAATAGTGAAAGGCCTGGATAGAGTGAATATGGAGAGGATGTTTCCACTGGAGATTTTTAGGGCGGAGATTGACAGATTCTTGGTTCATATAGGTGTCAGGAGTTATGGGGAGAAGGCAGGAGAGTGGGATTGATAGGGAAAGAGATCAGCCATGATTGAATGGTGTAGACGATGGGCCGAATGGCCTAATACTACTCTTATCACTTATGAACAGTTATTCAAATAAATGCCTGCACAAATAACTGCTAACATCTCAAAAGGTAGATAAAGGGGCTATATACAAACATTTATTTTACTTCGGAGTCACGTGAGTGACTACGTGAAGAGCCCGCCAGCCCGCATGCGTGTCATATCGTCTAACGCATGGCGCAACGACTGGCTGGCAGGCACGCTGCTCCTCCAACGGTAAGTTTTCAAACCCTGCAGGTAAGTTTCAAACTTATTTTCAGGTTGTGCTTTACCCGGGGTCAAAATACTGACGGGGAAACCCGGCTATGGAGACCGTGGGAATCCTAGCTCCACAAGGGAAACCCTGGCTCAGGGAAACCTGGTTATGGAGACCGTGGGGAATCCTGGTTCCACAAGGGAAACCCGGCTCGGGGAAAACCCGGCTACGGAAACCGCGGGGAATCCCGGCTACGGGGACCGCGGAAAAACCCGGCTGCGAGACAACGGGGAAACCCTGCTCGGGGGAAAACCCGGCTACGGGAACTGTGGGAAGACACGGCAATGGACCGCGGAAGTGCGGGTAGCTGGCGGCGGTAGTCACTGTCAGTGTGGTCAGCGACTTCAGACTCCGGCAGCCCCGAGAGGGTGTGCAGCAAAACGGAGTCTGAGGGGCCTGGACTGGGTCAAGTCAGGCCAGGAGGGTTCCCTCCTCGGACGTTGTTACCCAGATGGAGCATGGATAGCGTCTGCAGGGCGCTCATACCACTGAGGTGATGCTTCATCCTGATATGGTCCGTGGACATTGCCAGTCCAAGGGTACAAGCTTTGTAAGCATCAGTGACCTCACGTCACATAGTGCTGGCAGTGAACAACGCTATCTGGGGAGACTATGGATGGCGGGCTATCGGACGTCCAGCGGGATGCCCTGGCGTTGATGTGTAATGCAGTGTAGTGCAGTGTAATGCAGTGTAGTGCCAAAAATAAAAACTTACCTGGAAATATACAAAAATTATTCAATGAACGAGTGGGGGGTTATAATTTAAGAAGAATATTTAATTTTAATGTACAAAGAGTCCGCACGACCAGAAATTTTTTTTTGTATTTCGGTCTGTAGAGTAGGATTGTGGAACAGTTTGAATGTGGAGTTAAAGCAATGTCCAAACATGAACCAGTTCAAAATGACATACAAAAAACTTTTTTTCACAAGGCACAGAAATGAAGGGGATGGTTGACAAACAGGGGTTAATGTTTATTTATTATTTTATTTATTATTTATTTATGTTTTTTGGGTACTTCATACATATTACTTGTATGTGTATATCAGTTGTATGTATATATATGTCTGTATGCATCTCTAAAAATTGTCTGGGGTATTATTATTATTAATTAATTAATTATTAAATATGGAAGAAGGGTTTAGGGAGAAGGGGTGAGATTAAATGTTATTCTTTTTCTCACTCCTTTTCGAGCTTGTAAAGAAAAAGTGTTGGACATTTAAATTTTGCTTTATGCTTTTCATTGCTTTGCAAATATTGCCTGGGATGTCCAATTGTTTGACTATTTCGATTTTGTTGTTGTTATTTATTCCTATTTATGTCTTTACTTGTTCGGAACAAATAAACAAATCAAATCAAACTGCTTTCAGAAGAACGCCATCAGACCTGTCTTAAAAAATTCCAATTTTGCAGGCTTATGTAAGGCCAGCAATGTCCAGCCGCCGAACCTTCTCCTGGGGAAAAACCTAGCCAAACAGGTAAAAAACCTGGATGAGGAAGACCTACGACGAGCAAAAGCCTCACCGTTTCGGCGACAACACCCCTACGCCTCCATCGGCGGTAAGCGGTTCACTGAAGCTGGTGGCAGCTTGTAAGCTGATTCTCTGGGCAGAGGTCTTTCAGGCCAAGGCCCAAGCCAGGCCTAAGGGTAAATGTGCAATCCAAGCACCCCAGCAGTCCTATCCTCCACATCAAGGACGGAAATGAAACCCACGTCAAGGGGTCTTTGGGCTTACCATAAGACCACCGGTAACCATGGAGGCAGGGGGTCTGGTTCATTCCGAAACATGGGGTGTGTGGGCCAGTTACGAGTTGGTATAGATTACACTTGTTTTGCACGAATGACGACGGATAACTTCAGATCCATTTATAACTGACAAGATGACATCAGATCAGTTTATACTGCACGGTATACAAGGGTTCCAAATTGAATTTACCCATACAATATACACCAAGTTGGACATTTATTCATTCCAAACAAAAAGGTTTGGGTATACAAGAAGATCTGGTTGAAGAAGCAACGTACCCACGATGGGCATAGCTTCACCGTTTCAACGACGACACCCTGCACTTTCATAAAAGAAATATGGAGGATGTCGGATCACCCTTGATTAACTCACATTCACATGTGCAATATAGACTTTTAGAATGGAAAACTTTGTTACTGTCTAACAACTGATTTCCATAGGATACTTTATGGCATGCATCGATCTGAAAGATGCATGCTATTAAGTTCCCATTCACAGGGTTCACCGGAGATATTTGAAATTTAGATGGATGGGCAACGAGAGCTAGATAGTACCAAGAAACTGTACATCTCCTATATCAAGGAATGGGATGTGTTCTGCTTACAGTCCAATATATCGTATGACACGATACATATAACAGATGTCTTGGAATTCCCCTCAAAACTATATTTCACGAGAGATGGAGTTATAGTGCTATAAATTGTGCCAGAAGTACCTTGTCGTCATACTTCCTGCTGGGGTCGGGACACCACGCTGTCGGGTCTCGACCTCTGATATCCAGATTTATGAAGGGTATCTTCAACTCAAATTCCCCCAGGCCCATGTACTCGGAGATATGGGATGTTTATGTTCTGCTGACGCTGCGTCGCCGGTGGGCTCCAGCTACATCCCTGTCCTCTTACAAAGTGGTTATGCTCAACGGTTCCAGTCGTTTGCATAAGCTGTGACTGGACAGGATGGTTACATCTGCAAATAATATAACATGTCATGAGTTAGTCTTACAGAGTAGACCGGGGGCGTCAGGTCTCAAACTAGTTTCATGGCATGCCCCATGGACCTTTGGTTGTGTGTGTGGTCACACATCTACAACAGTACATTAGGTTACCTAGAGCCTTAGAGGTTCTGAACTAGCAATGTTTGTTAGTTACAAAAAAACTCAGACGTAGGTATCTATATAGACCATCCCCAGGTGATTAAAATGGGGTTTGGCTTGTGCTGGAGTGAACACTGATGTTTTCAAATGTCACTCCACCAGGGCTGCAACAACATCAGCAGCGAGGGTTATGGATGTTCTGCTGGACCACATCCTAGCGGCTGCCGGATGATCAAACAAGCGAATTTCCAAATGTTTTATAACAAACCCATTTCCAGACAGGGGGTATTTGCCAACTCTATTGTAAGTTCTGTTCTATAATTCCTGGATGAGTGGAATTACTATGATTATCGTTTCATCATTAAAAAGCATCAGCATGTTTAAATCTATGTCATGCTTTATTAAATTTCATTCATCCCTGGTCAATTGATGCAGTGTGTGACGCATGGACTCGTGTCCACGGCATGAAATCACAGAGCTTTGAAATCTTCACATAGTCACTCACGTGACTCCGGAGTAAAACAGTAAGATTAAACGAGAACTTACCAGTTTGAGATTTGATGTTTATTTTATGAGGAGTTACGTTGAGGGATTAGAAACATAGAAACATAGAAAATAGGTGCAGGAGTAGGCCATTCGGCCCTTCGAGCCTGCACCGCCATTCAGTATGATCATGGCTGATCATCCAACTCAGTATCCCATACCTGCCTTCTCTCCATACCCCCTGATCCCTTTAGCCACAAGGGCCACATCTAACTCCCTCTTAAATATAGTCAATGAACTGGCCTCAACTACCTTCTGTGGCAGAAAATTCCACAGATTCACCACTCTCTGTGTAAAAAATGATTTTCTCATCTCGGTCCTAAAAGACTTCCCTATTATCCTTAAACTGTGACCCCTTGTTCTGGACTTCCCCAACATCGGGAATAATCTTCCTGCATCTAGCCTGTCCAACCCCTTAAGAATTTTGTAAGTTTCTATAAGATATCCCCTCAATCTTCTAAATTCTAGCGAGTACAAGCTGAGTCTATCCAGTCTTTCTTCATATGAAAGTCCTGCCATCCCAGGAATCAGTCTGGTGAACCTTCTCTGTACTCCCTCTATAGCAAGAATGTCCTTCCTCAGATTAGGAGACCAAAACTGTACGCAATACACCAAGACCCTGTACAACTGCAGTAGAACCTCCCTGCTCCTATACTCAAATCCTCGTACGTGCCCTCCACCCCCAACCCTCTATCATAAAGGTCAGCTGGTATTCTAGTTTCTCTAATTTTACTATATTCAGTTGAACAACTGTTATCTGTGATTTCACACCGCTGCTTTGAAGATTGACGCGCATGCGGGCTGGCGGGCTCTTCACGTAATCCCTCAACGTAACTCCTCATAAAATAAAGATCTAACCTCAAACTGGTAAGCTCATTTAATCTTACTATTTTATTTCCAACAATTTATTGTTTGAGGTTCTGTGGTTACATAGTTATATAACACATATCATCATTTGGATTTTAATTACATCTTGATTAACCAAATTATATGTTTATGAAAGGACCGATATGGCATTTAAATTCTCAAACTTTGCTGATTCATTCTTGGACTCAGCTCACAGCTTCTAAAGAATGTAATTTAATATGTTAAAAGGACATAACTGAAGGTTGAGATGTTGATTGCAAGGTATACCTGGTTTATCAGAAGCACACAATAATTAGGTCTACTGATCCCTTACATAAGTATCTGTTAACCATCCCATAAACGTTTCTGGGTTCATTTGGCCAACGGTTAATAAGCCAAGATATCAAATGCATATTCTCACGCAAACAGCAAAACGTGGTTGCTTTTAACCTATTGGTATAAATATTGAAGTCTGAAGAAGGGTCTCGATCTGAAATGTCACCTATTGCTTTTCTCCAGAGACGCTGCCTGACCTGCTGAGTTTAACATCAGAATGCAGATATCTAATTGAGGCTGATGGTTGTCAGGGCTGCTGAAGTTCAGTGTCATTAAGGCTGACAGATTTGCCTTTGTGCTATGAGGTGCTCCACGCAGATCGCTGTCATCCTAGTCACACATTAGTGTAAACGCGCCAAATATCATGGCTCGTAAAGAGGGTGTCATTTTGTGCTTCCCATGTGGAAACAATTGAGGTAAAAACAATCTTTTCATCGTACCCTAGTACAGGGGCCTCCAAACTTTTCAGCTTGAGGGCCACATTATATACTTGGCACATTTTTGCGGGACGTAGGAAAAAATAAAGAAATGTCACACACGCGCGCACACAGACACACGCACACACACACACACACGCACACACACACACACACACACACACACACACGCACACACACACACACACACACGCACGCACACACATACACACACACACACACACACACACACACACACGCGCACACACACGCACACGCACACGCACACACACATACACACTGACACACGCACACACATGCACACACGCGTACACGCACACACACACACACACACACACACACACACATACACACACACACACACACACGCACGCACACACACTGACGCGCACACACATGCACACACACACACACGCACTGACACACGCACACACACACACACTGACACACACACACGCACACACACACACACTCACTGACACGCACACAGACACACGCACACACATACACACACACACACACACGCACACGCGCACATACACACACACACACACACACACACACACACACATACACACACAGTGACATACACACACTGACATAAAGAAACTTGCACGCACACGTGGAATCCCACATACCAAAACACAGACCCGCACACCGACACACACACAGACACACAAACACTGACTGACACACACACCGAGACAGACACACACATAGATAGACAGACACAGACACAGATACACACACACAGGCTCACACACACAGACTCACACATATAGGCTGTCTCACGCTCTCTATCTCTATCCCTCTCTCCCTCTCACACACGCACACACACACACGCACTGTGATCACCCCTCAGGCATATTAACAAAGACCCACGCACGCATAATGCTCACCCATCGGGCACACACACACACACTCACACACACACACACACACACACACACACACACACACACACACACACACACACACACACACACACACACACACACACACACACACACACAGAGCTGGCTACCGATCCGCCCATCTCTGCAGGGCTGGCGCGCGAGAGAGAGAGAGGGGGGGGGGGTGGAGCAGAGGGGGGAGAGGGGTGGGAGAGGGGGAGATAGAGAGGGGGGGAGGGGGAGGAGAGAGGGGAGAGAGGTGAGTGAGAGATATTGGGAGAGAGGTGAGTGAGAGAGATTGGGAGAGAAGTGGAGGGCAGGGGAGGATTCCCCTGGCCCAGCCAGCATGCGTCAACGGAGTGTCCAGTTCACAGGTCTCCCTCACAGGGGATACCACTACAGGCCGACCTTGTCACCAACTAGCTCCACCCCACCCCCTCCCCCTCGCCCCACTCCCCACCCCACGCTACCACCCCGCACAACTTGTTTTTGCAACACAGGAGCAGTAGCACGGTGGTGCAGCGGTAGAGTTGCTGCCTCATAGTTTGGAGACCCCTGCCCTAGTACAAGTGACAATAATGAACTAAACTAAACTCAACTATGAATAAAGTGTGGCGCGGTGGCGTTGCGGTAGAGTTGCTGCCTTACTGCTCCAGAGACCGGGTTCGATCCTGTCTACGGGTACTTGTCTGTACAGAGTTTGTGCGTTCTCCCCTTGACCTGTGTGGGTTTTCTGCGGGATCTTCGGTTTTCTCCCACACTCCAAAGTCGTACAGGTTTGTGGGTTAATTGGCTTGGTATAAATGTAACTATTGCCCCTCGTGTGTGTAGGGTCGTGTTAATGTGCGGGGGATCGCTGGTCAGTGCGGACTCGGTAGGCCAGGAGCCTGTTTCCACGCTGTATCTCTAAACTAAACTAAATGAATGAATGAATGAATGAATGAATGAATGAATGAATGAATGAATGAATGAATGAATGAATGAATGAATGAATGACACTTTACCGTTGCAGTGAAATACTTTGTTTTGCACACATCCAAGGCAGTACACAAGTGGCGCCATGTTTGGGCACCAACAAAGTTACTAAAAAAACGAAAACAATTCAGACGAGTGTGTGGCAAATTCTCTAGATTATCTAAATTCTCTTTACATTGTTCTATTCTTGCTTCATTAATGAGTGTTTTCAGTAATATGCCATTACATTTATGAATTCTCCTTTGTTGGGCATGAATAGGTGAGAAAAACTGTAAAAATCAGACGATCGACACAAAAAGCTGGAGTAACTCAGCGGGCCAGGCAGCCTCTCTGGAGAGAAGGGACGGGTGACTTATCGGGTGGAGACCCTTCTTCAGACTGGTTAGGGATAAGGGAAATAAGAGATATAGATGGTGATGTGGAGAGAAAGAACAAAGAATGGAAGATATGCAAAAAAGTGGCGATGATAAAGGAAAAAGGCCATTCATTGTAAGCTGTTTGTAGGGTGAAAATGTGAAGCTGGTGTGAATTGGGTGGTGGAGGGGTAGAGAGGGAGGGAATGCCTGGGCCAGCAAGTGAGAGAAATCAATATTCAAGCCACTGGGCTGCAAGCTGCCCATCAAAGATCCTCTAGCAAACAAGATAGATGACTCGACGAAAAAGATGTAGTACGGTCATGGGCAGATTCATGGGTAATTTTTGGCCCCATTTCCGTAACCAGCTTCCGCCTCCGCACCAAAGATCCCATAGGATACTAGTGCGGAGAAGGAAGCCGGTTACGGAAACATCCTCGTAAAAATAAAAGTTATTTGGGAAAAATCTTCTCATTTTCAGAATAATAATTTATTAACACAAACTGTTCCCCCGCAACGTTGGTGACACTGCGAGTCGGGTCGGGTCAGGTTACTGAAATGGATGAAAAAAGGGCCCACGTTCCGCTCCGTTGCTTACTACACGTCAGCCCATTGCATTTAGAAGGAGTGGTCTATCTTGCTTGCTATAGGATCTTTGCTGCCCATGTGAAATATGAGATGCTGTTCCTCCAATTTGCATTGAGCCTCACTCTGACAATGGAGGAGACCGAGGACAGAAAGGTCTGTGTAGGAATGTGAAGGAGAATTAAAGTGTCCAGCAACCGGGAGATCAGGTAGGTTCACGCGGGCTGAGTGAAGGTGTTCAACGAAACGATCGCCCAGTTTGTGTTTGGTCTCGCCGATGTATAAGATTCCACATCTTGAACAACGGATACAGTGGATGAGGTTGGCGGAGGTGCAAGTGAACCTCTGCCTAAGCTGAAAGGACTGTCGGGGTCCCTGAACAAGTCGGGGAACGAGGTATAGGGACAGGTGTTACATCTTCTGCAGTTGCAGGGTAAAGTACCTGGGGAGGGGGTGGTTTGGGTGGGAAGGAATGAGCTAACCAGGGAGTTGCGGAGGCAACAGTCTCTGCGGAAGGCGGAAAGTGGTGGAGATGGCAAAATGTGGCTAGTGTTGGGATCCCATTGGAGGTGGCAGAAATTTCGGAGGATTATGTGTTGTATGTGATGGCTGATGGGGTGGAAGGTGAGGACAATTCAAGAGAGATCTCTAGGGCTCTTAAAGATAGCAGAGTCATAGGATATGAGGAGAAGGCAGGAACAGGCTACTGATTGTGGATGATCAGCAATGATCTCATTGAATGGCGGTGTTGGCTCGAAGGGCAAATGGCCTACTCCTGCACCTATTGTCTATTGTCTATTGACTAGGGGGACTCTGTCACTGTTGTGACTAGGGGGAAGCGGAGCAAGAACGGAGCTGTGGGGTACCGAGGAGATACGAGTGAGAGCCTCATCTATGATAGGAGAGGGGATCGCCCGTTCCCTAAAGAATGATGACATCTTGGATATTCTAGTATGGAACACCTCATCTTCGGCGCAGATACGGAGGAGATGGGAGTAGGGATTAGAATCTTTGCAGGAAGCAGGGTGGGAAGAAATGTAGTTGAGATAGTTGTGGGAGTCATTGGGTTTGTAATAAACGTCAGTCAATAGTCTCCTGTGATTGAGACTGTGAGATCATGAAAAGGGAGGAAGGTGTCGCAGATGGTCCAAGTAAATTTGAGTGCCGGGTGAAAATTGGTGGTGAAGTTGATGAAGTCCATGAGTTCTGCATGGGTGCAGGAGGTAGCACCGATGCAGTCATCAATGTAACAGAGATAGATTTCGGGGATAGGGCCAGTGTATGCCTGGAACGTGGATTGTTCAACGTACCCTACAAAGAGGCGATATCTGGTGGGGGGATGGTGGGTGGTCAGAGAGGAGGGGGGGCGTGAGGATTATTGTATGGATGGGGTGTGGTCGGGGTAACCTGGTTAAAAGAGAGGGAAGGGGAAGACCCATCACTACTGAGGTTCCCTTGTAGGAGGGGGGAAAGAACTCAGCAGTCAGACCGTGTGCTGTCGGAGTCTGCATTGTGGAGGCTGTGGGCCCGGTGCTGAGCCTGGATCTCAGGTGAGGCGATGGTTCCGGCCCGTCGGTGGGTGGTGGAGAGGCGAGGGTCGGCGGAGCCGTTGGTGGAGGCCCGTGGGGGGGGGCGGGGCTGGAGTAGAGATACAGGTCGGCGACAACAGCATTGGTGGCAACGGGAAGACAGTGAAGGTCGGTGACAGTGGCGGCATTGGCCCAGGGGCAGTGGTGAGAGTCGGCGACCACAGCGGTGGCCCCGGGGAGGCGGTGAGAGTCGGCAGCCGCGGCAGTTTCCGTGGTCCGGGCCTGGGTTTGATGGGTGGAGTTCGGAGAGGCGGCGGATGTTGGTGCTGCTCCTCGTGGTGGCCATCTCAGCCTCGTGGTGTTCGGGCAGGCGGCGCGGTCCAGCAGTGGAGCCACGAGCCCGCGAGCGGTCGAGTCGAGGAGTGCCGGTGGAGGGACCGGAATCCAAAATCAACCTGACCAAAATCGGACATTGGTTAACTTGTGAGGTCAAATTTCATTAAAACTATCAACGTTGAAAAGCTCCACCAAATCTGTAACACGATCTTTTATTTACAAATAGCATATCGATGTCAAAGCATCGAGTTAGGTCAGAAACAGGTAGGTATCAGTTTCTTATTGTTACCTGTACCGAGGTTCAGTGAATAGCTTAATTTTGCATACGTTTTGCACCCTATCCAAACAGATCAAATATACCATAGATTCTCATAGATAGCATTTTGTTTCTATCTGTAGATGAATTCAATCAGTTCAAACTCAAGTACAAAAGATAGAGGAAAGGGGAAGATACAAAGTGCAGAAATAAATTAGACAACTTTGTAGATGGCAACTTTAAGAGGTTTAACATGAACAGATATTGGTCGATATCAGAAAGCTTGTACCTGCAGGAACTTCACAGCCTGCTGTTAATGAGACAGTAGAGGTATGATTTCCTCAGATATTATTAATCATGTTTGCTTTGCATGGGTTAGGTGTATGTGTATAACAAGTCATACAGCATGGAATTAGGCCCTTCAGCCCAACTTGCCCATTCTGACCAAGATGCCCCATCGACACATCCTATCTGCTTGTGTTTAGCCCGTATCTGTCCAACCCTCTCCTATCCAAATGTCTTGTAAATGTTATTATGGTACCCGCTCTCAATGACCTCTTCTGCCAGCTCGTTCTATTTTGTTTAATTTGTTCCTCCAAAACACACAAAACATTTGCAATTTAAATCCCTGCATGTGAAACTGATTTGTAAGTGAAGACTTCAGCATGGAACACAAGCTTTACTCACTTCAAGTGGATAAATGGAATACTAATGGAATAGAAACATTGGTGTTACAAGAGTGTATTCAACGATTGGTCTCAACTGTAAGGTATAGCACACTATCTCTACACCCTATATCACTCCTTATCTCAATTATATCACTCCCTCTTCTCCCCTCTTCCATCAGTCAAGTGGTACAGTAGTATGAAAACGCACACCTCCAGATTCAGGGACAGTTTCTCTCCAGCCGTCAACAGACAACTCAACCATCCTATCAACAACTAGAGAGCAGAAAATAGACACAAAAAGTTGGAGTAACTCAGCGGGTCAGGCAGCATCTCTGGAAGAAAGGAACAGTTGACATTTTGGGTTGAGACCCAAAGATGGAAGTCTGAGAGTCTGGGGAAAGGGAAACGAGAGATGCACATAGAACTAATGGATGAAAGATATGCAAAAAGCAACGATGATCAAGAAAAGGTGGAGCCCACAATGGTCCATTGTTGGCTGTGGGGTAGGTGATAACGAGTTATACAGACAGTGAAACTCAACTGGATGACAGTGAAACTAATACAATGACTAAGGGCCTCGAACTATCTTTAATTGGACTTTACTGAACTTGCACTATATGTTATTCACTTATCCTGTATCTGCATTCTGTTGACAGCATGATTGTAATCCTGGAATAATAAAAGAATAGGAATAGAATGATCACATATAGTCTTTCCGCTGACTGGCTAGCACGCAACAAAAAGCTTTTCACTGTACTTTGGCACAAGTGACAATGAACTAAACTAAACAAGATTTTTTGAGTGGTTTATGAATGTGGTTTGAAATCTTGGAGTTCATCACTCATTTGGCTACTCCGATATACTTGTTATTTTGTCAAAGGTACGGCACAGATTAGAGGAGACCAGAGAAAAAGGGGAACTTTATTATCCCAAATCACTTTCATCATCAATTTGCCATCAGAGTATGAGTGAGTCTCTGTGGCTTTCGTTTGTTCTGCATGAACGAAAAAGCAGTACTTCTTGAGGCTGATTAGGAGCTGATGGAAACATGAGAGCCTTGTTTAAAATTTAGGATCTTTCCAAAAAGAAGTTATTTTCAGTGTTTCAGAAGTTATTATAAGGGAGCACAACCTTGCTGGGAATGAGGAAATCTGGCACAATGCCCCTCTACTCATTCCCCCAATCAGAATTAGAATCTGATCATCTTGATCAAGCTGGAAAGGGTGCAGAGGTGATTTACGGGTTTGTTGCCAGGACCCGAGGGTCTGAGCTATAGGGAGAGGTTGAGCAGGCTGGGACTCTATTCCTTGGAGTGCAGGAGGATGAGGGGTGATCTTATAGAGGTGTATAAAATCATGCCAGGAGTAGATCGGGTAAATGCACAGAGTCTCTTGCCCAGTGTAGGAGAATCGAGAACCAGAGGACATAGGTTCAAAGTGAGGGGGGAAAAATTGAATAGGAATCTGAGGGGTAACATTTTTACACAAAGGGTGGTGAGTGTATGGAACGAGCTGCCACACTGTTAACAGTAATCAGAAGGAGGTAGTTGAAGCAGGGTCTATCGCAATGTTTAAGAAACATTTAGGCAGTTACACGGATAGGACAGGTTTAGAGGGATATGGGCCAAACGCAGGCGGATGGGACAAGTGAAGATGGGACATGTTGGTCGATGTGGGCAAGTTGGGCCGAAAGGTTTGTTTCCACGCTGTATGACACTATGACTCTATGATTCTATCTTGATCGGCATGGATGAGTTGGGCCGAGAGGCCTGATTGTATGCTATGACTCTCATGGAAAATGTTCCATGCTGAAAGAGATCATTAGGTTGAAGGTGGCTAAAAGAGATGGTAACACAACTGATTGTGGTGGGTACATTTGTTTCACATGATAAAACCCGTTACAAAACACTTTAAAATTTGGGCTTTAAGGTCAGCATCAGCTTTGGTTCATTGCAGTAAAGTTCAAATTAATTGCAAAAACAGCATCGGAGTTCTGTCATCTCATAGAAACATAGAAACATAGAAATTAGGTGCAGGAGTAGGCCATTCGGCCCTTCGAGCCTGCACCGCCATTCAATATGATCATGGCTGATCATCCAACTCAGTATCCCGTACCTGCCATCTCTCCATACCCTCTGATCCCCTTAGCCACAAGGGCCACATCTAACTCCCTCTTAAATATAGCCAATGAACTGGCCTCGACTACCCTCTGTGGCAGGGAGTTCCAGAGATTCACCACTCTCTGTGTGAAAAAAGTTCTTCTCATCTCGGTTTTAAAGGATTTCCCCCTTATCATAACTTGCAGTGCGCTCTGCTAAATAAAGGAACGGCTTTCTTTGAGGAATTTTCAATCTCATTAGTTAGCCAAGGATATAAGTTATCAAATGAGCTAATTGGAGATAAACCTTCTCACCATCTTAGATGGGGGTCAAGGAAAGAGCGTTCACGTCGCCACCCTGTATCCACCAATCTTTCCACCACCACACACAAGAAGCGACAAGACAGACACCATTGTATGCAGATGCCGAGAAGTGTGTTCACCTCAGGCTGAACAACTTCTAATCTTGTGTGTGGACTCAATAAGAAGAAGACTATATTAGATGGTCGCTCACTGTTAAATGGTAACAACTTTAAGTAAGTAAGTAAGTAAGTAAGTTTATTGGCCAAGTATTCACATACAAGGAATTTGCCTTGGTGCTCCGCCCACAGGTAACAACACGACATACAGTGACAGTTACGAATGACTCAGAAAACACTAAACATTAAAAATAATAAAACATATATGATAAAACACCATTGATCAAGTATGTGAACCAACAAAATACCAGATCAAAGGGAGGCTACATATTTTTGGCAGTTGAGTAGAGCAACTACTCGTGAATAAAAACGTTTTTTATGTCTGGCTGTGGCAGCTTTGACAGTCCGGAGTCGCCTTCCAGAGTGAAGTGATTCAAAGAGTTTGTGGCCAGGCTGAGAGGGGTCAGAGATGGTCTTGCCCGCTCGCTTCCTGGCCCTTGCAGTGTACAGCTCATCAATGGAGGGAAGGTTGCAGCCAATAACCTTCTCTGCTGATCAGACGATTCGCTGCAGCCTCCAGGTGTCGTGCTTGGTGGCTGAGCCAAACCAGACCATGATGGAGAAGGTGAGAACAGACTCTACGATGGCCATGTAGAATTGGACCATCATTGCCTGTGGCAGATTGTGCTTCCTCAGCTGCCGTAGTAAGTACATCCTCTGTTGTGCCTTTTTGACTGTGGAGTCGATGGTAGCCCCCCACTTAAGGTCCTTGGAGATGATGGTTCCCAGGAACTTAAAAGACTCCGGATGGGTACCCTGGCGGTCAATGTGCTGTAGGATGAAGTGCAGGCCCAGGTTGATTGCATCATCCACAGATCTATTGGTCGATATGCAAACTGCAGAGGGCCCAGCAGGGGGTTAGTGATATTTTTCAGCTTGGCCAGCACAAGCCTTTCGAGTGTCTTCATGACTACAGAGGTCAGTGCGACAGGCCTGTAGTCATTAAGACAAGTAATCCTTGCCTTTTTGGGTACAGGGACAATACCTCTTTTCAATACCTCTCCTCTCATCATAAATCTATACCCTTATGTATTAGTCTCCCATTCCCTACCTAGAGAAAAAGACTGAGCATCCATCTTGCCTTTTTGGGTACAGGGTTGTTTAGTAGAAAGAACTGATTCACACCCTAGTGTGTGTAGTGTTAGTGTATGGGGGTCACAGGTCGTTGAGGACCCGGTGGGCTGAAGGGCCTGTATCCGTGCTGTATCTCTGAACTAAGCTAAACAATTTCACCTATTGGATGGTTGAAGTTAAAGTGGTGTGGAATGGAATGGGCTGGAATGGTTAGCAAAAAAAATAAATAATGTACACCTCCGCTCAGTTCGTACTAACCAACCTGATTTCCCGGTTGCTCAGCACTTCAACTCCCCCTCCCATTCCCAATCTGACCTCTCTGTCCTGGGCCTCCCCCGTTGCCAGAGTGAGGCCCAGCGCAAATTGGAGGAACAGCACCTCATATTTCGCTTGGGTAGTTTACATCCCAGCGGTATGAACATTGACTTTTCTCATTTTAGATAGGCCTTGCTTTCTCCCCCTTTCCCCTCCCCCTTCCCTGCTCTCCCAAAGCCTACTGTCTCTGCCTCTTCCTATCCTTTTCCCGCCCCCCCCCGCACCCCCGACATCAGTCTGAAGAAGGTTCTTGACCCGAAACATTGCCTCTCCATAGATGCTGCCTCACCCCCTGAGTTTCCCCAACATTTTTTGTCTACCTTTGATTTTTCCAGCATCTGCAGTTCTTTCTTAAATATGTACAATTGTTCTGTTATTTTACAAAAAATACACATTAAGGAAACTGCTGAGATATAATCGTGGATCAACATAAGAAAACATATTGGTATAAAGCCACCTGAGACTGAACACCACGATAAAAGCAACAAAAGAATCTAAATGCACTTACATAAACAGCACAGATAAAAATAGAACATGCTGAAAGCAAGTCAGACGGTATCTAAGGAAAGAGAAGCAGAATTAATGTTTCGGGTCAGAGGCTATTTGTCAGAACTGAAAAAGAGAGAAAAGCTAGTTTAAAGTTGCAGAGAGGGTAGAAGAATGGATTAGGGATTATCTATGATAGTTTTTTTAAATCAATGCCACAAAAGCTTTTTACTGTACCTCGGTACACGTGACAAAAAACTAAACTGAAAACTGAAACTGAAAACATTGCAATTGTACCCATCACTACCATTTGCTCTGGCAGCTCATTCCACATACACTCAGTGTGAAAATCCTGCTTTCCTGTCTCTTTTCAATACCATCTCCTCTCACCATAAATCTATACCCTTATGTATTAGTCTCCCATTCCCTACCTAGAGAAAAAGACTGCAACCATCCATCTTGCCCGTTCCTCTCACAATTTTATAAACTTCGATTAAACCACCCCTGCGTAACGGAAATAAAGCCACAGCCTATCCAGTCTTTCCTCCTAACTCAAATATTCCGGTCATAGTAGCAGCCTTGTGAATCTTTTCTGCATCTTTTCCAACGTAATGACTTCCTTCCTATTTCAGAGACTCGCCTTCAATGCCATGATCAAACACGCTGAATGCCTTCTTCACCGCCTATTCTACCTGCGCCAGTTTTAGGGAACTTTTTAGTTTAGTTTCGAGATACAGCACGGAAACAGGCCTTTTAGCCCACTGTGTCCATGCCGACCAGTGATCCCCGCACTCTAACACCACCCGACACACACTAGGGACAATTTACAATTTAACCAAGCCAATTAACCTACACATCTGTGAGTCTTTGGAGTGTGGGAGCAATTCGGAGCACCCGGAAAACCCATTCCAAAGACGTACAAGTTTGTAGGTTAATTGGCTTCGGTAAAATTGTAAATTCTCCCTAGCGTGTAGGATATTGCTAGTGTACGGGGATCCCTGGTCGGCGCGGACTCGGTGGGCTGAAGGGTCTGTTTCCGTGCTTTATCTCCTAAATCTAAAGAAAATGTTTACTTAAACCCCTGGGTCTCTGTGTCCTACAGTACAATCCAGGGGCCTCCCATTGACCTCGCAAATCCTGCCCTGGTTTAACTTACCGAAATACAAAACTTCAACTTGTCCGAGTTAAATCTTCCTAGTTGTCTAGGTCCTGTTGTAATCTTAGATAATCTTCATCACTGTCCACTAAACCACCAATCTTTGTGTCCTTCACTAAGATTACTCATCATGACAACTGCATTGTTGATATAGATGACAAACACTAGTGGTTTCAGCATCGCTCCCTGTGGCGCACTGCAGGTCACGTGCATCCACTCTGAATAACTACCCTCCACGACCACCTTCTGACTCCTACCTCCAAGTCAAGTTTGTATCCAATGGATCATTCACCTGGATTCCCTGTGAACGAATGTTCTGGACCAACCCGCCATGCACTGCCTTGTCAAAAACCTTTGTAAACCCCACTTACAATAAATGTATAAGAAGGAACTGCAGATGATGATGGAGTAACTCAGCGGGTCAGGCAGCATCTCTGGAGAGAAGGAATGGGTGACATTTCCGGCCACAACCCTTCTTCAGGATTCTGCACTGTTACCCATTCTATACGTCACCCATTCCTTCTCTCCATGGATGCTGCCTGACCTGCTGAGTTACTCCAGCTTTTTGTGCCTATCTCCACAGAGCACTATGTCTCCTGAGTCAATGGTTCAATTGTTAAATGGGGCTCTATGTGTTAAATGTGCAACATGCCCAGTGAAATTCTTTTTGCATTTTTACACACGCAGGCGCTCCATGTTTTGGCACCATTTCCACAGTCCAAAGTCAAGTCCGCCCACGTACTCGATCTACATGAGCGGTTCCTGATCCAGGTAGTCCCCATGCTACTGCAGGCCCTCCCTCCATCACCTTCGAGCAGATCGGCCCGTGAACCGACGTCCCGGCATCATAAAGTCATACAGCACAAGGACAGGCCAACCCGTCCATGCAAGCTAGTCTAATTTGCCCACATTTGGTCCATACCACTCTAAATCTCTCCTAGCCAGGTATCTGTTCAAGAGTCTTTGAACTGTTGTTATTGGACCTACCTCAACTACCTCCTATGGCAGCTCATTCCATATACCTCCACCTTCTGATGAAAAAGCTGCTCCTCAGGTTCCTATTAAATCTTTCCTTTCTTTTCAATTCAATTCAATTCAATTCAATTTATTGTCATTTGGACCCCTTGAGGTCCAAACGAAATGTCGTTTCTGCAGCCATACATTACAAACAAATAGACCCAAGACACAACATAATTTACATAAACATCCATCACATTGTTGTGATGGAAGGCCAAAAAAAACTTATCTCTCCACTGCACTCTCCCCCCCGATGTCAGAGTCAAAGTCAAAGTCAAAGCCCCCGGCGGGCGATGGCGATTGTCCCGCGGCCATTAAAGCCACGCCGGGTGATGCAAGGCCGCACACCGGGTTCTTGATGTTAGAGCCCCCGGCGGGCGCTCGCAGAGTCCCGCGGCCATTCTAAGCCGCGCGGGGCGGTGATGTAAGGCCCCGCTCCAGGAGCTCTTCAACCCCGCAACTCGGGCGGGAGAAGTCGCCGTTGCGGGAGCCCTGAAAAGCGGTCTCCCTCCAGGGACCCGCAGGCTCCCGGTGCCGCCGTCCGCCAAACCCGCAGTTGCAGCCTCCGAATATCCGAGGGTCGGGCCGCAGCAGCGTCCACCACAGCTCCACCCGCTCTGGACTCGGCCAGCTCCGCGACGGTGAGGTGAGTAGTCGGCACCAGAGCCCCCGGTCTTCCTGTTGGAGGCCGCTCCTCGTTGCAGCCCCAACGACAAAGGAGACCCGACAAAGAAAAGGTCGGGTCTCCCGTGCAGGGAGAGATTTAAAAGTTACCCCCACCCCGCCCCCCCCCACACCACCCCCACCCCACCCCCCCACATACATACCCCAACAAAAAATAACAAAAACTACATAAAAACATAGACATAAAATAATAAAAACGCAGACGGACTGCAGAGGCCGCTGCTGACGAGAGTCGCGCCGCTCACCATAATCCTCTGCCCACTGTTTTATTCTTAGAAATACAGCGCAGAAACAGGCCCTCCAGCCCAGCGGGTACATGCCGACCAGCGATCTCCACATATTAACACTATCCTACACACACTATGGACAATTTACATTTACCAAGCCAATTTGCCTACATACCTGCATGTCTTTGGAGTGTGGGAGAAAACCCATGTGGTCACGGGGAGAACGTGGAAACTCCGTAAAGACAGCACCCATATCCGGGATCGAACCCGGGTCTCCGGTGCTGCAAGCGCTGTGTGGCAGCAACTCTGCCGCTGCGCCACCGTGCTGCCCTTGATTCCCTTACCCTGGGTAAAAGATGAATGTGCATTCACCCTATCAATTCCCCTCATGATGTTGTAACACTTCTATAAGTTTACCCCTTAGCTTCCTGCGCTCCAAGGAATACAATTCGAGCCTTTCTCTCCCATCTCACCCAACAGCGCAGGCCCTCGAGTCCTGGCAACATCCACATGCATCTTCTCTGCACAAATTCTAGCTTCATGACAGTTGCCCTGCACTCATCACTTGTCTGGTCACCTCTTTAAGAAAGCTCAATCAAATTAGTCGTAGAGTCATCCTGTGTGGAAACAGGCTCTTTGGCCCAACATGTCCACACCGGCAACATGTCCCATCTACACTAGGCCCGCCTGCCAGTATTTGGTCCATATCCCTTAAAACATGTCCTCTCCGCGTACTTGTCTAAACGTTTCTTAAACGTTGCAATAGTACCTGCCTCAACTGCCTCCTCTGGCAGTTCATTCTTATTAAATTAGTGAGACTTGATTTCCCATGCATAACACTAACATATGCAGATGGATCCTGTCTCTCAGAATTCCCGTCAGTAACTTTCCCATGGCACGGTGGCATAGCTACTGCCTTACCGCGCCAGAGACCCGGATTCAATCTGACTCCGGGTGCTGTCTGTACGGAGTTTGTACGATTTCCCCGTGACCTGTGTGGGTTTTCTCTGAGACCTTTGGTTTCTTCCCACACTCCAAAGATGTACAGGTATGTAAGTTAATCTGCTTGGTATAATTGTAAATTGTCCCTCGTGTGTGTAGTGTAGTGTTCACGTGCGGGGATCGCTGGTCAGCGTGGACTCGGTGGGCCGAAGGGCCTGTTTCCGCGCTGCAACTCTAAACTAAACTAAACCATTGATAGAATTCACTGGCCAATAATTTGCTGGCTCACCCTCGCAGCCCTTCTTAAATGAAGACACAACATTAACTTTGTATACGTGTATACGTATACAGACAAACTTTGACATTCAGAGCACTGGGCAGAAATCACATCGCGTCAACACCCGCCTGCGGCCTTCGCGATGCTTTGTTTTAATTAAACAGTCGGATTCCCCTGGTCCGCACCAGTTCTAAGTCAGCTGCTAACCACACACACCTGTCTTCCAATAATTCACCTGCGGCTAATGATGATGCAAATACCTATGTGAGGGCTCCAACAATTCCGCAGTCGGGCCCCAGGGATTTATCCACCTTTCTCCGCATCAATGCTGTCACCAGATCCTCTATTGTGGTGTGTATATTGGTGTTGATTTAATATCGTCACGTATACAGAGATAAAGTGCAGTCCAGGTAAAACCTGCCGTACATGAATGGATCAAAACAGTGCAAACGAGAAAACTGGCAGGAGTGCAGAATTTGGTGCTACGGCTGGAGAAAAAGTGCAGAAAAAGTAGAGATACAACGCGGAAACAGGACCCTTCGGCCCACCGAGTCAGCGCCGTCCAGTGATCCCTGTAAACAAGCACTATAGTGTTCGTGGGACAATTTGCAATTTTTACCAAGCCAATGAACCGACAAACCTGCACGTCTTTGGAGTGTGGGAGGAAACTGGGGCACCCGGAGAAAACCCACAGGGAGAACGTACAAACTCCGTACAGACAGCACCTGTAGTCAGGGTGGAGCCTGGGTCTCTGGTGCTGTAAGGCAGCAACTCTACCGCTGCGCCACCGTGGCACTCCGAAGAGAACGGAGAACATGGATAGAAACATAGAAAATAGGTGAAGAAGTAGGCCACTCGGCCCCTCGAGCCAGTACTGCCATTCAATATGATCATGGCTGATCATCCAGAATCAGTAACCCGTTTGTGCCTTCTCCCCATATCCCTTGATTTTGTCAGTCCTAAGAGTTAACGTTTCGGATCGGGAGCCTAGTACTAGATGTTCCCCATAGTGTAGTGTAAGCATACTGTTATCAAAATAAAAGTATTTGTAGCAGTGAAACAAGGTAGGAGGATAACATTATCTGGTCGGTGGAAAAGATTATCGGTGGAAATGAAATGCAACGTGCAGCCCTGTCAGACTCTTTCCATGTCGACCAGCCAATACCTTCACAGTTGCTCTGCATGGTTAGAAACCAACTCTTGTGTTCAGAAGCCACTGAGGCAGGTAATCACATTTTAACAACATATTTGAAGCTCTGGGCAGGTACATGGATAGGAAAAGATTAGAGGGATACGGGCCAAAGACAGGCAGGTGGGACTAGTGTAAATGGGGCATCATTGTCGGCATGGGCAGGTTGGGCCAAATGGCCTGTTTTGTGCTGTATGACTCTATAACTGTGGTGTCAGGGGTTATGGGGAGAAGACAGGAGAATGGGGTTAAGACGGAAAGATAGACCAGTCATAATTGAATGGCAGAGGAGACTTGATGGGCCGAACGGCCTAATTCTGCTCCAACAAACTTATGAACTTAAGATTTCTTTCTACCCGAAATCAGAAATGTAATAGTGAATAGAGATGGTGAATACCAGGTATTAAACAGATGTGCAATGTATTGAACTTGCCAAAATACCAGCCACCTTATAAGTGGAGCCTTTGCAAATGGAAGTCGATTGATTGATTGATTGATTGATTATTGATTGATTGATGATTGATTGATTGATTGATTATACCTTTAATAATCCTTTACAGGAAATTACAGTGCCACGACAGCTTCAAGACAAACATAACACCACACATTTCCTCAAATGGCTTCCATACTTAACAAGTTAAAATACAAGTTAAAATACAAGTTAAAATACAAGTTAAAATACAAGTTAAAATACAAGTTAAAATACAAGTTAAAATACAAGTTAAAATACAATTAATTAAAAAAAAATGCAGTTATTTATGCGCATTATATAACCTTATAGCAGCTGGTAAACAGGACTTCCTATGTCTCTCAGTTTTGCACATTGGTGCAATCAGCCTCTGACTGAAGATGCTGCTCTTGATCACCTTCAGGGCATGGAGTGGGTGAGTGGGGTTGGTCATTATTGAACCCAGTTTGTTCAGAGTTCTGGCCTCTGCCACCTGCTGGACCGTTCGTTGCTCAGCCCCGACCACTGAGCCGGCCTTCCTGATTAGCTTGTCCAGTCTGTTTTTGTCCGCTATGCGGGCGCCATCTCCCCAACAGGCCACAACAAAAAACAGAGCACTGGCCACCACTGAATGGTAGACACTGCACAGTAGGGGTTGGCAGATGTTAAATGACCTCAGCCTCCTTAAAAAATACAGTCGGCTTTGTCCCTTCCTGTACACCGCCTCCATATGACACTTCCAGTTCAGCTCACTGTCAAGCTGCACCCCAAGGTACCTGTGGTTAGCGACCACCTCCACCTCAGTGCCCTTAATGGTGATTGGTGTTGCTTGAGTCCTCCTCCTCCCCCTCCTGAAGTCCACAACTATCTCCTTGGTTTTTTTGGTGTTAAGATGGAGGTTATTGTGTGCACTCCACTCCACAAAGTTACTTATTATGTCTCTATACTCCTCCTCATTGCCCCCTTTAATGAGGCCGACAACAGCTGTGTCATCCGAAAACTTCTGCAAAAAGCAGCTGTTGGTGTTATATTGGAGATCCGCTGTGTAGATGGTAAACAGGAACGGAGCCAGCACAGTTCCTTGTGGAGCCCCTGTGCTGCTCAAGATGGTGCCCGAGACACTGTTCTGTAGGCGCACGTACTGTGGTCTGAGGGAAAGGTAATCCAAACACCACAGTACCAGTGATGGATCCACTTTCATCTTCTCCATCTTCTCCCCTAGCAGTCGGGGCTGAATTGTGTTGAAGGCGCTTGAGAAGTCAAAAAATGTAATCCTTACAGATGCATCAGTAGTGTCCAAATGTGTGTACACCCTCTGCAGCATGTAAATGAGGGCATCGTCGACACTGATGTTAGGCTGATATGCAAACTGTAAAGGATCCATTTGATTTGACACACTAGTCCTGATGTAGGAAAGGACAAGTCTCTCAAATGTCTTCATTATATGTGAAGTGAGCGCTACTGGTCTGTAGTCATTGTGGAGAGTGGGATGGGTCTTCTTTGGGACAGGTACCAGGCAAGATGTTTTCCACAGCCTTGGAACCCTCTGTAGACGCAAGCTCAGGTTGAACAGGTGTGTTAGAATACCACACAGCTCTGAAGAGCAAGTCTTCAGTAGCCTTGGGCTGGTGTCATCAGGCCCCACTGCTTTCCCTGGCTTCAGTCTGTCCAGCATCACCTTGACCTGAGCAGTATGAAGAGTCATGGGTGGGGCTGCCGGTGAAGTGGGAGGTGGAAAGAGGGGACTCCGTACAGGTGACATCTCAGGAGTGATGGAGAGAGGGATGGGAGGGGGAGAGGAAGCAGCAATGGTCAGCAGACCGGGTGGGGGAGGCTGGGGTGGTGTGGGGCAGTCAAATCTGTTGAAAAATCTGTTCAGATCATCAGCCAGACTCTGTTCACCATCAGGCAGTGTACCACCATTCTGCTTCATGCCCGTGATCTTTCGCATTCCAGCCCATACCTGCTTCACACCATCTTGCTGCAGCTGTCATTCTAATTTGAACCTATAGGCTTCTTTCCCCTCCTTAATCCTCACCTTCAGTTCCTTTTGAAGTTCTTTGATTTTATTCCTGTCGCCCTCCCTGAAAGCCTTTTTCTTCTCATTTAGTAAGGCCTTCAGGCTGCTGGTAATCCAAGGTTTGTTATTAGGGTAGCAACGAATTACCCTGGGTGGCATGATGTCATCATAACAGAAATTGATGTAATGGGTAATGCATTCTGTTAGTCCATCAATGTCTTCCCCATACTCCTCACAGAACACATCCCAATCTGTTGTCTCAAAACAATACCTCAGGGCTTCATCTGCCTCAGGATACCAGGGCACGAGAACAGTTTCCTGATAGAGCTGATTAGCCCTCATACACACAGAGGGTGTCAAACATTCCCTTTCTGTCCTTGGCTCACTGCCCTTCAATGCCCCTGTAATCCAGTCGCTCTCAACTCCATAGACTTAGGGGCATTCGTTTTGTCACTTTGCACTATTATTGTTTATCTGTTTTTATGTGTGCGGATGTGTGTATGTATATATATACATCTACACACATACCGTATACGTTTATGTATGTGTACATATACACACAACCGCACACATAAACACAAACAAACAATAATAGTGCAAAAAAAAAAAAAACAATGCCTCCAGGTCTATGCAGTATAAAATATTCCCCCCAATCTTTGCACATCCCCAATCCTTTCCACTCGGCACTTTAATTTCATGTTTCATGTATTTTGTGTTTTATGACTGTTGGCTGATCAATTTCACTCCTGAGATAAATAAAGTTCTATTGTATAGCATCTATCTCATCGTATTGTATCGTATATCTATATTACTAAAAGTCTGATCTTGACCACTTCCTGTTGTTCTGTATATTGATTTTAGAAAAAACGCTGCCACTTACGGCTGGGACTTTTGGCCATCTTATTCAGAGTCCCCCTCCGCTGCGCAGGACAAGAGGATTTTTCCCATCGATGAAAAATAAAAGAGTTATTAGTGTTTAAAAAATGTTGAGATTCTCTCTCCTGAAGGCCACGCCCCTTCTGGAGGGACTATAAAATCCGGAAGTGTTGAGTGCCTCAGTCTGTCTCTGCAAGATGGGGGAGCGAGAGGGTCACGTCTCTCAGTCTGAGCTGTGAATAACACTGAACACATGTCTACTAAACTGTGAGTGCCCTTAATGTGGTTTGAAAATGCAAAAGTGTTTTTTGGTTTGAAAATGCTTGCTAAAAGTGTTATTTAGTTTGAAAATGTTAGCTAAAAGTGTTTTTGGTTTGAAAATGTTTGCTAAATGCGTGTTTTGGTCTGAAAATGCAAAAGTTGCCTTTGGTTTGAGAATGCTAAAGTTGTCTTGCATAATTGAAAAGTTGGTTTGAGAATGCTAATGTTGCCTTGCTTAATTGAAAAGTTGGTTTGAGAATGTTAAAGTTGCCTTGCCTAATTAAAAAGTTAGTTTGAGGATGCTAAAGTTGCCTTGCTTAATTGAAAACTTGGTTTGAGAATGCTAAAGTTGCTTTGCCTAATTGAAAAGTTGGTTTGAGAATGCCAAAGTTGACTTGCCTAATTAAAATGTTGGTTTGAGAATGCCAAAGTTGCCTTGCCTAATTGAAAAGTTGGTTTGGGAATGCCTTGCCTAATTGAAAAGTTGGTTTGAGAATGCTAAAGTTGACTTGCCTAATTGAAAAGTTGGTTTGAGAATGCTAAAGTTGCCTTGCCTAATTGAAAAGTTGGTTTGAGAATGCTAAAGTTGCCTTGCCTAATTGAAAAGTTGGTTTGAGAATGCTAAAGTTGCCTTGCCTAATTGAAAAGTTGGTTTGAGAATGCTAAAGTTGCCTTGCCTAATTGAAACGTTGGTTTGAGAATGCTAAAGTTGCCTTGCCTAATTGAAAAGTTGGTTTGAGAATGCTAAAGTTGCCTTGCCTAATTGAAAAGTTGGTTTGAGAATGCTAAAGTTGCCTTGCCTAATTGAAAAGTTGGTTTGAGAATGCAAAAGTTGCCTTGCCGTCTATATAATTAAAAGTCTAATCTTGACCACTTCCTGTTTGTGCTGTATATTGAATTTAGAATAAACGCTACCAGCTGTGATTTTTGGCCATCTTACTCAGACTCAGTGGAGGGCTCATCAGGAGCCGAGGATTTTTCCCATCGATGAAAAATAAAAGAGTTATTAGTGTTTAAAAAATGTTGAGATCACGCCATGAAAGCCACACCCTTCTGGTGGGAGGGACTATAAAACCTGTACATGTGGGCGTGGCTCAGTCTCTGCAAGAAGGGGGAGGGAGGGGTCATGACTCTCTGTCTTTAGTTGCCTTGTACCCTGCTTGAAATGGATGGAAATTGCATTTAAATTTGGTAGCCTTGCACCCTGCTTGAAGTGGTATGAAACTGCACTTGAATTTGGTGGCCTTGCACCCTGCTTGAAGTGGCATTTCAAGGAATAGCCGTGAGTCAACTGCCAGCCCATCAGCCTTGAGTGAGTGAGCTGCCAGCACACCAGGCTTGAGTGACTGAGCCGCCAGCCCAAGAATCCATTCAGCCCACAATGTCCATACTAGCCCTCTGGAAACCAGTCCCTTCAGCCCACAACACCCATACTAGTGCTCCAGAAAGCCCCCTCCCCTCCCCAACTGGCCACCAATATTGGAATTGGTGGAGAGGTGGAATATTGCGTTGGGGGACCAGCCCTTCCGTGTGAACTTGGGACCCAATGGGTCCCACTTAGTGTAGTATATATATATATACTCACACTGAACTTTATCAATTATGTTGTGCTGTTGCAAGTACGAATGTAATTGTTCTATCTGGGACAGACAACAAAGAAACACTCTTGACTCTTATATTTCACAGACTCCTCTGTGACGTGGCAGTTCTTATGTGATGTCAAATGTTATTTCTGATGTTCGCCTCTCATGGAAAATAAGGCAAGGTTCTTCCCTGTGTGACATCGGCATTGCATAACGATGACATTGAGCAGCTGTGGGAACGTTCTGGGGCTGCTGTAAAAAAGCTTTAAATAGACCATGTGATGGAGAGGAGCGCGATACCCTAAATGTCTTCTTGAAAGGGAACACTGATGACTTGGCTTTTTCCAAGTCACCCAGTATCTCTTACTATGTGAGTGTGGCCCAGCCATGTGCTCCTCGACACTGAAAAGGCCAGTTTCGCACTGGCTGTTCTTGAAAATCATAATAAGCCTTGTTGTTAGCTGATGTCACGCAGTCTGGCCTCGGGCTAAACTATCACTTAAAACTATCACTCAATCTGAAGAAGGGTCTCGACCTGAAATGTCACCTATTCCTTCGCTACATAGATGCTGCCTCACACGCTGAAATTTTCCAGCATTTTTATCTAACTTAAAATATTGATGTGTTGCATTTAGAAATTCGGCACTATCAACCACGCTTTTTAATAAATACCAACACCGCAGGAACAGACGGCAGGCAGCGAGTGTAAAGTGTGTAACGACACCACATAACAATAGTCAGAAGAAGTCCATTCAGTTTAGCTTATTGTCACATGTGCCAAGAGGCAGTGAAAAGCTTGTGTTGCGTGCTGTCCAGTCAGCAGAAAGACAATACATGATTACAGTCGAGCCATTTAATGTACAGATACATGAGCCATTTAGTGTACAGATACATGATAAGGGACTAACGTTCAGTGCAAGATAAAGCCAATAAAGTCTAATCAAGAATAGTCTGATGGTCTCCAAAGAGGTAGATAGTAGCTCAGCACTGCTCTCTGGTTGTGGTTGGATGATTCAGTTGCCTGATAACAACTGGGTAGAAACGGTCCCTGAATGTGGAGGTGTGTTTTCACACTTCTATACCATTTGGTTGAAGGGACGGGGGAGAAGAGGGAGTGGCCAGGGTGCAACTCATCCTTGATTGTGCTGCTGGTAAAATAGAAGGGTCCCGATCCAAAACTCCACCTGTCCATGTTTTCCAGGGATGGTGCCTGACCCTCTGAGTTACTCCAGCACTTTGTATCTTTTTTTTGTAAACCAGCATCAGCATGACCACAGCCACAGAATAGAAGGACGTGCCTTTAGAAAGGTGTTGAGGAGGAATTTCTTTCAACAGAGGGTAGTAAATTTGTGGAATTCATTGCTACAGAATGCTGTGGAGGATACCTCAATGGATATTTTTAAGGTGAAGATTGCTAGATTCTAGTTTAGTATTGGGTGTCAGGGGTTATGGGGAGAAGGCAAGAGAATGGGGTTAGGAGGGAGAGATAGATTAGCCATGATTCAATGGCGGAGTAGACTTGATGGGCCGAATGGCCGATTCTGTTCCTATCATTTATGAACTTAAGAACATGCATTTCCTTGTTCCTGCAGTTGTTCGCTCATAATAAAAGCAAGCTGCCGAATAATAGAACATAACGTGATAAAGATTTTTTGTTTATTTGTGGAAAATGGGTGTCAGAAACAAGGGTAGGCATTTATTGTTCATCATGAATTGTCCGCCATTAATTGCCCCTCGTGTTGTTAAATGATTCCTCTTGAAATGCCTCTGTTTCTGTTTTGAACGGCACGGTGGCGCAGCGGTAGGGTTGCTGCCTTACACGCCAGAGTTCGATCCGACCATGCGTGGAGTTTGAACGTTCTCCCCGTGACCTGCGTGGGTTTTCTCCGGGTACTCCGGTTTCCTCCCACACTCCAAAGATGGACAGGTTTATGGGTTAATTGGCTTGGTAAAATTGTGAATTATCCCTTATGCGTGTGTGTGTAGGATAGCATTAATGTGTGGGGATCGCTGGTAGGCGCGGATCCGGTGGGCCGAAGGGCCTGTTTCCACGCTGTATCTCTAAACTTAACTTAATTAAACTTTGGGAAAGTGTAGGCAGCGTAATAATCAGCTGTAGAAACAGCACAAAAGGATTAACTGACTAACGAGAAATCTCATTTTGTGTGTGTGATGGTTTACAAGCGCTTTGAGCTTTCACAGATGCTTAATAGCTGCAGGACGTTTTATTTATAGTTATAAATACTCCTGCGAAGCAACTCTGCCCATAGTTAGCACCTCAGGCACGAAGTCTGCAAATGGCATTTTAACAAAAAAAGAGTCCAGTGAAGAATGAAGAATGTAGGAAATAGGTTGGAGGAATGTTACAAATGACCAACAGTAGGATATTTTTGTTTCACGAATGAGAAGTTTTAAATGCATATTTCAGAACACCATACCAGTATTGTGTGAAGAAAACATATGATCCAAGTTTTTTTTACAAGTTTTATAGGGGAATAGGAATTAGTTGATAATTTGTAGCTCCAGCAGCAAAACACCCGAGACACTTAAATGGCGGGACTCTTTATATTCAACCCAACCCTTAAACAAGATTTGGATCCAAGTATTCTCACGAGATTTATATCACCAATTGATGGTAATTTGACAAAAGTTATTAAAGCACTTTTTTACTGGTGGTTCATTGCTAAATTAAGAGGGCAATGACAGTGTTGGAGAATAAACCTTTTGTTCACTTCTCAAACCTTCTCTCTCCCACTTCCATTTTTGTTTAATAGTAAAACCAAAGACTGGCGAAAATGGTGCCAAAACTGATGACTCTGTACACTGTCTCAGTGTACTACTGCTATGCACTTTTACTGCATCTGAGATGCTTATTTAAGAGGTATCTAGGTGCTTATGCATAGTGATACTAATATTGAATTGTATACACTAATGCATTTCACTGTACCTCAGTATATGTGACAGATAAAGTACCATTGGATTGTACTATTGTACCATTGACTGTGGGTTGATGTGAGTTGGCTGATTCAAGCTTGTTCTGTTGAATCTAACATAGTGCCTTCTGCCAGAATCTGGACTAGTTGAGTCACATTCATGCAGTCGCTAACCAATTTTCTCATGATCATTAATATGGAAAGATTACGTTATGTTTGTAGTTGAATCCTGGTGTGCACTATATTTTTGGTTGACACATTTGCCTGAAGAGTTAAGGTTGTGGAGGGAAGCAATCACAGCGGTGGTGATCATGAAATGAAAGAGTTATCGTCATAGAGCCAGTGTGGAATTAGGCGCTTTGAGCCTTTCTCTCCCATCTCACCCTACAGTGCAGACCCTCGAGTCCGGGGAACGTCCTCATACATTTTCTGTGCACAATTTTCAGCTTAATGACAGTTGCCCTGCACTCATCAATTGTCTTAGTCACCTCTTTAAAAAAACTCAATCAAATTAGAGTCATAGAGTTATAGAATGGAAACAGGCTCTTTGGCCCAACTTGTCCACTCCGGTCAACATGCCCCTTCGACACTAGTCCCACCTGCCTGCATTTGGGCCATATCCCTCTAAACCTATCCTATCCCTGTGCTTGTCCAAATGTTACTTACATATTGTGATAGTACCTGCCTCAACTACCTCCTCCGGCAGCTTGTTCCATACACTCTCACCACCCTTTGTTTTATTTATTTATTTATTTATTTATTAGTAGGCATATTATAAAATGTAGTTACATATTATAGTAAAAAAAAAATTCATATACATCAGTCATACATTATTAAAATTTTCCATTATCAATTACTTCTGCTTCTAGTGTTTTTATTTTTTATAGAAAGAGGGAGAAAGAGAGGATAGAAAGTTACAAATAAAAAAGAAAAGAAAAAAACACAACAGAAAAACAAGGGAGGTGGAATGGGTTACCTGTAATACGTCAATGGAGATAGGTTCGTAGGTTATAAAGTATAGCTTTTCATCTGGTCCTGAGTTCAAGTTTCAGTTGGGTCCTCGTGCTGTGCCAATCTATCCCTTCAGATAGTTAATGAATGGAGCCCAAATTTTATGGAAAAGATCTTGTTTGTCCATTAAGACAAGTCTAATTCTTTCTAAGTATAGGGTCTCCGACATTTCCGTAATCCACATTTTAATTGTGGGGGTTGTAGGGCCTTTCCAAAATTTTAATATTAATTTTTTCCCGGTTATTATACTGTAGTTGAGGAAATTTCTTTGGTTTGTTGTGAGTGTTAAACTTTGTTCTGATATTCCAAGTATTATTAATTTTGTGTCTGGGTCCAGTTTTGTATTAATAACTTCTGAAGTTATTTCAAAAATATCAGTCCATCTCACCACCCTTTGTGTGAACAAGTTACCACCTCTGTAAGATCACCCCTCATTAGGGCATAAGGTCATAAGGAATAGGAGTAGTATTAGGCCATTTGGCCCATTGTCTTCAATCATGACTGATCTATCTCTCCCTAATCTCCCTATCTCATCCTCCTGCGCTCTAAAGGAATAAAGTCCCAGTTTACTCAACCTCTGCCCATAGCTCAAGAGAGCTTAACACTTCTATCTTGTTAATCAATATCTGTGAGGTCAGAAAGCAAACTCTATATAACTGTCAAGAGAGTGTTTAGTACCTTATACAGTGAACTGTTAGGCTGAAATATCTATTTGTCATTTCCACAACTGCTCGGTAATCCCATGTTAAATTATCATATTGGACATTGGCAACCCAAAAATAATGTACATTAATGCTCCTTATCATTTCACAACATGACATGAGCATTAATTACTGGCCAAACTCCAATTAACCCAATTATTAGGGGTCAGATCTCACTCTTGAAGGAACTGCTATTAATTTGATTACTAAAGAAACTAAATTGAAACAATAGGGCGTCATAGTGGAGCAGCAGGTGGGGCTGCTGCCTCACAGCACCAGTGATCCAGGTTTGATCCTGTCCTCAGGTGCTGTCTGTGTGGAGTTTGTACGTTCTCCCTATGGCCATGTGGGACCGTCCGGGTGCTCCAGTATCTTTCCACATTCTAAAGATGTGCAGGTTTTTAGGTTAATTGACCTCTGTAAATTGCCCCTAGAATATAGGGAGTTAACGAGAACGTGCTATAACATAGAAGTAGTTAAGATTGTAGGATGGTAGGAAAACAATAAGTGTAAACAAGTGTAAATTGTGCCTAGTGTGGGTAGGGTAGTGTTAATGTGCGGGCATTGCTGGTCAGTGTGGAATCGATGGGCCAAAGGACCTGTTTCTGCGCTGTATCTCTAAACTAAACTAAGGGTGGCACGGTGGTGCAGCGGTAGAGTTGCTGCCTTACAGAGCCAGAGACCCGGGATTGATCCAGACTACGGGTGCTGTCAGTACGGAGTTTGTACGTTCTCCCTGTGACTGTGTGAGTTCTCTCCGAGATCTTCGGTTTCCTCCCATACTCCAAAGACTACAGGTTTGTCAGTTAATTGGCTTGGTATAAGTGTAAATTGTCGCTAGTGTGTGTAGGATTGTATTAATGAGCGGTGGTTGCTGGTCGGAGCAGACTCGATGGGCCAAAGGGCCTGTTTTTGTCTCTAAACTAACCTAATACAAGATGAAGGGGTTTAACACCATGTTACTGTGACAGCAAATTACATTTAGCCTTGATGCGAGTCTGCTGTGTGATACTATACTATTACTATTGCCTGCTTGACACATCTATGCAGGGCTTTCTCTTAATGGATGCACATTAAATAAACAATGGACAATAGGCAATAGGTGCAGGAGTAGGCCATTCGGTCCTTCGAGCCAGCACCTCCATTCAATATGATTATGGCTGATCATCCCCAATCAGTTCCTGCCTTCTCGCCATATTCCCTGACTTCGCTATCTTTAAGAGCACTATCTAACTCTCTCTTGAAAGCATCCAGAAGTTAGATGTAGCTCTTAGGGCTAACGGAATCAAGGGATATGGGGAGAAAACAGGAACAGGGTACTGATTTTGGATGATCAGCCATGATCATATTGAATGACGTTGCTGACTGGAAGGGCCAAATGGTCTACTCCTGCACCTATTTTCTATGTTTCTATAATGGGTGATTTGCTATAATTTAGTTTATTTTATTGTCACGTGTACCGATGCATAGTGAGAAGATTTTGTTGCATGCTAACCAGTTAGCGGAAAGACAATACATGATTACAATCGAGCCATTCACAGTGTACAGATACATGATAAAGGGAATAACGTGAATAACATTTAGTGCAGGACTGCTCTCTAGTTGTTGGTGGGATGGTTCAGTAGCCTAACAACAGCTGGGAAGAAACTGTACCTGAATCTGGAGCTGTGTGTTTTCATGCTTCTATACTGATTTTGCTAATTGCTGCTGCCTTTAGCATGACAGGATATTGTTCGCCAAAGGTGACCATAACCAATGGCATTTTCATAAGTTCAGAAGTGATAGGAGCAGAATTAAGCCATTCGGCCCTTCAGGTCTACACCGCCATTCAATCATGGCTGATCTATCTCTCCCTCCTAACCCCATTCTCCTGCCTTCTCCCCATAACCCCTGACACTTGTACTAATCCAGAATCTATCTATCTCTGCCTTAAAAATATCCATTGAAATATCAATTTTCAGCCACAACTCAGTTATAATAGATGACTTACTCAGGTGAGAACCTTTGGCATTGTTGAATTGGTACACCTGCAGTTCAGGGCCGTGATGTTCCTGGTCACTGGGGCAGGAACTGCTTCAGTCCCACTATATACCAGTCTGCTGGCTCCTCTCCCAACACTGCTGATGATAATCTCACAGTATATTTTAGAGTTTGTGTGCCAACCTATGTGTGGGTACTATGCGGGTAGCCAGGTGGTGCAGCGGTAGAGTTGCTGCCTCTCAGTGCCAGAAACCCGGGTTCGATCCTGACTCCAGGTGCTGTCTGTACGGAGTTTGTACGTTCTCCCTGTGGCCATGTGGGTTTTCTCCAGGTGCTCCAGTTTCCTCCCACACTCCAAAGACGTGCAGGTTTGTAGGCTGATTGGCTTGGTAAAATTGGAAATTGTCCCTGGTGTGTGCAGGAGAGTGTTAGTGTATAGGGATTGCTGGTCAGCGCGGGCACGTTGGGCCAGAGGGCCAGTTTCTATGCTGTATCTCTAAACTAAACTAAGGTGGGTGAATAGTTATGTGTCCATGCTTGTGTTAGATATGTGTAGCAAGTATTCTTGGACCTTTTTACCGTGTGCGGACGTGGCGCCGACGGACGAGAGGCCGAAGCAAAGATGTCGAAGCCAAAGAGCGGAATGGAAATGAGGCCGAAACGACAATAAACTGAAAGAGTCCGAAGATGAAACGCCTACTAACCGAAAGGATGGCATGCCAAAATGCAAACTAACCGAAAGGGCGGGACGCCAAAATGCAAACTAACCGAAAGGCCGGAACGCCTCAAACCCAAGGGACCGAAAAGCTGCGTCGCCTAAAAGCCGCTCTGTCAAAACGCCACCCATCCGAAAAGCGGCGTCGCCTACTGGCCAAAGGACCAACTGCCGCTCAACAGAAACGTCCAATAACGGACTTGACATTGCCGGGGGGGCGGGACTTGTCAGCGATTGGTCCAGACCCCCGCGTCCATCACATCACTGTGAAGGCATGAACATTGTCCCAAACCTCCGCTCCACCCGACCCGCAGCCCGCAGAAGGTGGCCTTGGGTGAGTGGGGGCTGTACACCTTCGGCCTCTTTCAACTTGGTGCTTGGGTCCAGATTGCCCCGTCACCTATGGCTTGTGTGGGAAAATGAAGCCCACGCTCCCGTCTTCCCCTTCTCTCTCCACTCTTCTCTCTCTCCCCCTCTCTCTCTCCCTTCTCTCTCTCCCTTCTCTCTCTCCCTTCTCTCTCTCCCTTCTCTCCCCTCTTCTCTCCTCTTCTCTCTCTCCTCCTCTCTCTCCACTCTTCTCTCTCCACTCTCCTCTTCCCGCCCTTTCGGTTAGTTTGCATTTAGGCGTCCCATCCGTTCGGTTAGTAGGTGTTTCGTCTTCGGACTCTTTCGGTTTATTGGCGTTTCGGCCTCGTTTCCATTCCGTTCTTTGACTTCGACTTCTTTGCTTCGGCTTCTTGTCTGTCGGCGCCACGTCCGGGTACCCTTTTTACTATGGAATCAAGTTGCCATTGACTGTTATCAGGAAATGGAACCATCCTACCAACAACTAGAGAGCAGCCCTGAGCTGCTATCTACCTCATTGGAGACTATCGAACCATCTTTAAGTGGACATAACTGGACATTTTCTCTGAATTATGGCTTGATTGTAATCATCTTTCCGCTGACTGGTTAGCACGCAGCAGAAGCTTTTCACTGTACCTCGGTACACGTGACAATAAACTAAATTAAACTAAACTAATCCTACTTTCAAAGAAATTGTGCACAAAAGCAAACAATAGCCGCGCTACCAGCTGCACGCACCACCATGCTCCTCATTTTGAACTGCATTTGCTTTAAAAAATTTCAGTAAGTCTTTCAGCTTTAAACTTTAGAGATCCAGCGTGGAAACAGGCCCATCCGCCCGCCGAGTCTGCTCTGACCAGTGATCACCCTGTACACCGTCACCATCCTACACACTGGGGACAATTTACAATTTAACCTGTAAACCTGCACATCTCTGGAACTTGGGAGGAAACCGGAGCACCCGGTGAAAACCCACGTGGTCACAGAGTGAGCGGAGTCAAGGAAAGAGCGTTCACGTCGCGGCCCTGTTTCCACCACCACACACAAGAAGCAAATGAAGCGCAAGTCAGACACCATTGTATGCAGATGCCCAGAAGTGTGTTCACCTCTGGCTGAAGTGTGTTCACTTCTAATCTTGTGTGTGGACTGGATAATAAGAAGACAGAGAGAGCACACAAACTCCGTACAGACAACACCCATCGTCAGGATCGAACCTGGGTATCTGCAAGGGAATTGCACTCGTTTGCATGGGAGTATGATTTTGGAATTAGCATTATCTTGTGGTCATTAAGCCCATTTCATCTGATTCACTGGTAATATGGCACTCGATTAACACCTCCAGAAGTTTTGACAGTAAGAAATTCCTCACACGATTAACACCAACAACTAATGGCTGGTGACAGATTCAATGTTGTTTTTGTTTTAAACGGGTGTGTAATGTCAGTGTAACTTTGGACCTCGGCATTGGTTTCTATACTTTAACCCTCAGTTTGAGATGAATCACACTTTGTTACAAAGTTAATGGTTTACAAATGGTTGTTTGTGGGGATAATTCTGCCCAGCTTGCCACGGGATACCTTCAATCATCAGCACCAATAAATTGGCTGGGATAAAGTGGGTGATAACCTCTGACTCAGATATAAATAGGCCCCGGAAAAGACAGCGTCAGTGTGGCAGCTTACCACAGAAATCAACTTGCAGAGTTCGTTGGGGAATGCATTGGAGTTCATAAGTGATAAGAACAAAATTAGGCCTTTCAGCCCCAGGTCTACTCCGCCATTCAATTATGACTGATCTATCTCTTCCTCATAACCCCATTCTCCTGCCTTCTCCCGTCACCCATACTAATCAAGAATCTATCTATCTATCTCTGCCTTAAAAATATCCATTGACTTGGTCCCCACAGCCGTCTGTGGCAATGAATTCCACAGATTTACCACCAACTGACAAAAGAAATTCCTCCTCATCTCCTTCCTAAAGGAACATCCTTTTTTCTGAGGCTGAGGCCTCTTGTCCAAGACTCTCCCACTTGTGGAAACATCCTCTCCACATTCACTCTATCCGGTAAGTTTCAATGCGGTCCCCTAAACTTTCTAAACTTCAGTGAGTACAGGCCCAGTGACGTCAAACGCTCATCATAGGCTAATTTGAGGAAGGACATTCTTGATATTGAGGGAGTGCAGCGTAGGTTTACAAGGTTAATTCCCAGGATGGCAGGACTGTCATATGATGAGAGAATAGAGCGGCTGGGCTTGTATACTGTGGAATTTAGAAGGATGAGAGGATATCTGATTGAAACAAATAAGATTATTAATGGTTTGGACACACTAGAGGCAGGAAACATGTTCCCGATGTTGGGGGAGTCCAGAACCAGGGGCCACATTTTAAGAATAAGGGGTAGGCCATTTAGAACAGAGATGAAGAAACACTTTTTCACACAGAGAGTTTTGAGTCTGTGGCATTCTCTGCCTCAGAGGGCGGTGGAGGCTGGGTCTTTGGATACTTTCAAGAGAGAGCTAGATAGGGCTCTTAATGATAGCGGAGTCCGGGGATATGGGGAGAAGGCAAGAACGGGGTACTGATTGGAGATGATCAGCCATGAATTGATTGGCGGTGCTGGCTCGAAGGGCCGAATGGCCTACTCCTGCACCTATTGTCTATTGTCTATTTTCTATTGTTAACCCACTCATTCCTGGGATCATTCTCATAAACCTCCTCTAAACTCTCTGGGT
Source organism: Amblyraja radiata (assembly GCF_010909765.2). Taxonomy (NCBI): domain Eukaryota; kingdom Metazoa; phylum Chordata; class Chondrichthyes; order Rajiformes; family Rajidae; genus Amblyraja; species Amblyraja radiata. Next base: position 26,571,345 of record NC_045960.1, on the reverse strand, counting down.
GTACAAGTACCTACATTGTGACACCCTTCCTGCGATAGTTATATGAAATGCAAAGGTTGAAATTGCAACAGTGGGGGTGGATGCCCCATAGATTGAATTCAGGGTATGACAAGGAATGGTTGCAAATGCCTTCTTTGCTATTGATATATATAATGTACTCACTGGGCTGTTCTGCACTGGTCAGCAAGGGCCATTTGGCGGCAAGTGATGTGGCAGATTGATTGTGGACCTATTTGTCGGCCGTCAGCTGATAAGGTTCTTATCTTGGGAAATATGTGGCTGCTTTAAGAACGTCCCCATTTAAATATTATCGTGCAAGGCGTTCGTTCCAACCGGCTGAGCATAGAAGGCAAAGTTCATGAGAAAGAAACCGTGTTTAGAAATAGAGCACGGAAACAGGCCCTTTGGCCCACTGAGTCCGCGCCGACCAGCGATCCCCGCACATTAACACTATCCTACACACACTAGGGACAATTTAGATTTATAGCAAACCAATTAACCTTCAAACCTGTACGTCTTTGGAGGAACCCGAAGATCTCGGGGACAATCCACGCAGGTCACGGGGAGAACGTACAAACTCCGTACAGACAGCACCCAGAGTCGGGATCGAACCCGGGTTTCTGGCGCTGCATGCGCTGTCAGGCAGAAACTCTACCGCTGTGCCACCGTGACCGCCCCTCGTGCGTTGAAGACGTGAGGGACAGAAAGGTTAAATGCCCCTGTCCCACTTAGGAAACCTGAACGGAAATCTCTCGAGACTTTGCGCCCGACCCAAGGTTTCCGTGTGGTTCCCGGAGGTTGCAGATGGTTGCCGGAGGTTGCAGGTAGTGGAAGCAGGTAGGGAGACTGACAAAAACCTCCGGGAACCGCACGGAAACCTTGGGTGGGGCGCAAAGCCTCCAGAGGTTTCCGTTCAGGTTTCCTAAGTGGGACAGGGGCATTACTGCTCTCCCTGTGTAGTCAGCACAGTCCTCACCTGCAAAGGTGCAGTGAAGGTTTGGTGGCGAATGAACCAGTCATCATGTTTTTGGCTCCTAATATCTGCTTTGGGCTGAGTCCTCTGTGCTAGCCACAGGCTCTCAAAGACAGTTCATACTATGTGGCCCTCCCATCCTCAAGTTGCAGCCTGGAGCTGGCTCTGTGGGTAACGCCAGGTCACTGACAAAACCGTCTCAATGTAATGAGTCATGTACGCTTCAACCCCACTCATCCATGCCTGCCAAGAGGCCTCATCTACTTTCAGATTCAGATTCAGATTCAGATTCAATTTTAATTGTCATTGTCAGTGTACAGTACAGAGACAACGAAATGCATTAATGCATCTGGATTTCACCAAGGCATTCAACAAGGTTTCCGCATGGTAATCTGATCTGGAAGGTTAGGCCGCGTGGGTTCCACGGACATAGAACATTGGCTTGCCGGAAGGAAGCAGAGGGCGATGGTGGAAGGTTGCTTTTCTGACTGGTGTCTGGTGACTAATGGTGTGCCTCAGGGTTTGGTGCTGGGCCCATTGCTGTTGGTCATTGCTGTTGCTGTTGCTGGGTGACTAAACCAGAACACAATACTCTCAATCTGATCTCGCCAAGACCTTGAACAAGTGTAGCAGAACTTCTATACTCAATACTCTGAATGATGCAGGCCTATGCCAGGTGATCAGGCACTGAATGACCCATTTATCATGTAAAATCTCATCAGCTCGTGTTTCTGCTTTGGACAGGCCATTCAGCCCAAATTTCTCACACCGGCCAACATGTCCTATCCTTCATTCATTATTCTTTATCTCTCCACATCACTGTCTATATCTCACATTTCCCTTATCCCTAAATTGTCTGAAGAAGGGTCTCGACCCGAAACGTCAATCTTTCTTGCTCTCCAGAAATGTTGCCTGTCCCGCTGAGTTACTCCAGCTTTTTGGGGCCCATCTACAGTAATGCCATTTGCCTGCATTTGGCCTATATCCCTATAAATCTGTCCTATCCATGTACCTGTCTAAATGTTTCTTAAACATTGCGAAAGTCCCTTCCTCAACCACATCCTCTGGCAGCTTGTTCCATGCATCCATCTGTGTGAAAAAGTTACCCCTCAGATTCCTATTAAATCTTTTCCCCTTCACCTTAAACCTATGTCCTCTGGTCCTAGATTCCCCTGGGCTGGGCAAGAGACTCTGTGCGTTGATTTTATACACCTCTACAAGATCACCCCTCATCCCCCTGCGCTTCAAGGGGTAGAGTCCCAGCCTGCTCAACCTCTCCCTATAGCTCAGACCCTCGAGTCCTGGCAACACCCTTGTAAATCTCCTCTGCACCTTTCCAGCTTGAGTAACGTCAACTCATTGGCAGAGTCATCTGCAATGTAATGGAGTGATGTGCGGAGAAACGGTATAAGTCCAACCTACACCCGGTGAATCAGCTGGGAATCTGGTTTAGACTCAGCCCACAGCTTAATTAGGAATTGTCCCGCGGCGCAGAACCATTTGGAGACTTAAATATTAACATTGCAGTTGTTATAAAATAATACAGTGACAATGCTTAAGCATTTAAAATTCAGGAAATTAAAAAATAATCCATTAAAAATCATAAATTGATGATTAAAATATACATAATGCAGGGTGGCACGGTGGCGCATCAGTAGATTTGCTGCCTCACAGCGCCAGAGATCTGGGTTCGATCCTGACTACGGGTGCTGTCTGTGCGGAGTTTCCACGTTCTCCCAGTGACCACATGGATTTCGTCCAGGTGCTCTGGTTTCCTCCCACACTCCAAAGATGTGCGGGTTGGTGAGTGATTGGCCTCTGTAAATTGCCCCCAGTGTGGAGGTGAGTGGTGGAATCTTGGGGAGAGTTAGACAATAGACAATAGGTGCAGGAGTAGGCCATTCGAGCCAGCAACGCCATTCAATGTGATCAAGGCTGATCATCCCCAATCAGTACCCCGTTCCTGCCTTCTCCCCATATCCCTGACTCCGATATTTTTAAGAGCCCTATCTAGCTCTCTCTTGAAAGTATCCAGAGAACCTGCCTCCACCGCCCTACGAGGCAGAGAATTCCACAGACTCACCACTCTCTGTGAGTCCTCGTCTCCGTTCTAAATGGCTTACTCCTTATTCTCAAACTGTGGCCCCTGGTTCTGGACTCCCCCAACATCGGGAACATGTTTCCTGCCTCTAGCGTGTCCAAGCCCTTAACAATCTTATATGTTTCAATGAGAAACCCACTCATCCTTCTAAACTCCAGAGTGTACAAGCCCAGCTGCTCCATTCTCTCAGCATATGACAGTCCCGCCATCCCGGGAATTAACCTTGTAAAACTACGCTGCACTCCCTCAATAGCAAGAATGTCCTTCCACAAATTAGGGGACCAAAACTGCACACAATACTCCAGGTGTGGTCTCACTAGGGCTCTGTACAACTGTAGAAGGACCTCTTTGCTCCTATATTCGATTCCTCTTGTTATAAAGGCCAACATGCCATTCGCTTTCTTCAGTGCCTGCTGTACCTGCATGCTGTTGATGGGAATGTGGAGAAAATAACAGGGAATTAACGGGGGATCAGTGTAGAAACAGATGCTGGTTTATACTAAAGATATGCACAAAGTGCTGGGGTAATTCAGCAGGTTAGGTGGCATCTCCGGGGAAAAAAGATAGGTGACGTTTTAGGTTGGGACCCTACTTTAGTCTGAAGAAGGGTCACGACCTGAAACGTCACCTGTCCTTTTTCTCCAGAAATGCTGCCTGACCCCCTGAGTTACTCCAGCACTTTGTGCCCATTGAGTGATTAGAGTAAATAGACAATAGACAATGGCGGTGCAGGCTCGAAGGGCCGAATGGCCTACTCCTGCACCTAATTTCTATGTTTCTATGTTTCTATGTTAGGGCAGTGAAAACCTTGGAGCCTTCAACAAACTCATCAGGATAACTGGCTCCATCCTGGGACAGAGTTGGATTCATGGGAGGTGATCTTGGAACTGCAGAGCATCCGGGGCTCGCCCCCCCCCCCCCCCCCCCCCCCCCCCCCCCCCCCTCCACGACACACTGGCCAACCTGAGGAGCAACTTCAGCAACAGACTGGTTCCACCAAGATGCAGCACAGAACGCCACAGGAGATCCTTCTTCCCTGTGGCTATCAAACTGTACAAATCCTTCCCCTTCTGTCGTGGGGGAGACTGAGACTTAGACTGAACTCCCCTTCCCCCCCTCCCCAATCTTTGCACATCCCCAATCTTTCCACTCGTCACTTTAGTTTCATGTTTCATGTATTCTGTGATTTTTATGACTGTTGACAGATCAATTTCCCTCCTGGGATAAATAAAGTTCTATCGTATCTATACGATATGGTATCGTATCGTAGAACCAGTATTGCAAGAGCACATCTGCCCACACCCTGGCAATATTGACAGCAGGTCTACATTTGTCTGAAGAAGGGTCTCACCTGAAACGTCACTCTACCTTACCTCCAGCGATGCTGCCTGTCCCGCTGAGTTACTCCAGCATTTTGTGTCTCATTTCATTTTTGGAACTAAGGGAGCTTAAATTTTCACAAATAAATGGACAGGAATTTCTGGTTCGGAAGCCCATTTCATGCCAGTGTGTTGCGAGGACTTTCTCTGCCATGGTAGCATCATAAGCAATAAGCCATAAGTGTGGTGCAGCTGGTGGAGCTGCTGCTTCACACCACCAGAGAATCGGGTTCAAACCAGACCTCGGGTGCTGTCTGTGTGGAGTTTGTACGTCCTCCCTGTGACTGGGGGTGAGGGGGTTCCTTTGTGGTCTCCAGTTTCCTCCCACATCCCAAAGACGTGCGGGTTTGTAGTTTAATTGGCGTCTGTAAGAGCCTGTTCCCACGCTGTATCTCTCTGGGCTGAGCGAGTGCTCCACAATGCAACTTGCTGCCTTTCAGGATAAACATTAAACCAAAACACCAGCTGTCCTTGCAGATGAATGTAAATGATCTTCTACGATGGTTTTTCAGAAAGAGAAACTGCGAGCTTGCCAGACTTCTGGCCAATGTTTAACCTTCAACCAACACCTCAGGCAGAACTGTTCACATGAAATTGGTCTGCAAAAATGGACAAATTTTATATTTCTATTACACTGTAAAAACGGGTGTTGTTTGTACAGTTTGTACGTTCTTCCTGTGACCTGTATTGGATCTTTGGATTTCTCCCACACTTCAATGACGTACAGCTTTGTAGGCTAATCGGCTTGGTATAAATGTAAATTGTCTCCAGTGTGTGTAGGATGGTGTTATTGTGCTGAGATCGCTGGTTGGTGCGGACTCGTGGGTCAAAGGGCCTGATTCTGAGCTGTACCTGGTACTGAACTAAACTAAACTAAACCCGCGTGGGTTTTCTCCGAGATCTTCGGTTTCCTCCCACACACCAAAGACGTGCAGGTTTGTAGGTTAATTGGCTTGGTCTAAATATAAATTGTCCCGAGTATGTGCAGGATAGTGTTAATGTGCGGGGATTATAGGTCGGCGCGGACTCGATGGGCCAAAGGGCCTGTATCCACGCTGTGTCTCTGAACTAAACTAATAACGATCCCATGGGGTACCTTTGGATCAAGCGTTGTCACTGCAACCACATCTGTGGCTAATAAGCAATTTGCATTTGAAGACAATGTTCTGTTGTGCTCACAAAAGGTCAGATATTTTTCAAATGATCTGTAGCCTCCTTTGCAGCTGCCAAAGCACAGCAGGTGGAGTTTCTCCAATGACATTATTTCATCCTTCAACGTTCAGTCATCACAAATTATACCAAGAGGTGAATCCGCAGATGCAAAAGGCTACTTCCTAACCCACTAATTGGCAGAACCAACCTGCCCCCAAACGCTGATGATACAACGTGTGTAGGAAGGAACTACAGATGCTGGTTGACACCAATGATAGACACAAATTGTTGGAGTAACTCAGCGGGACAGGCGGCACCTCTGGAGGGACGTTTTGGGTCGAGACCCTTCTTCAGACTGAGAGTCAGGGGAGAGGGAAAGCAGAGATGTGGAATGGTAAAGTGTGAAAACGACAGCCCAAAGCAGACGATACTCTGCAGCAATGCCACCCGGAGAATTCCCAGGCAGGTCACGGGGAGAACGTACAAACTCCGTACAGACAGCACCCATAGGCGGGATCGAACCCTGGTCTCTGGCGCTGTAAGGCAGCCACTCAACCGCTGCTCCACCCCCAGGCCAGACCAGTGAAGGATGGCAGAGTTCTATCCCTGATTACCATTCCTGAACCAGATGGATGTACACGGCAATCCACTACATATCATTTTACCGCTATGTTACGTTTGAGACCCAATTCTGATGATTGACTGAAGGCAGTGTGTAGTTTAGCAAGCGACAATTTGTTTACCTGTATTAGCTTTCATCAGTTGACGAAACAAGACCAGTCCATTTGTGATTAGTCATTAACAAACATAGTAAGCGTGATAACTCAGTCATGATACAACAACAAAAACATCGTTGGCACACATTCTGAACTTTGGATCAACACAGAGCAAAGCAAGCATTAGCGAAGGAATTATTTTAGTGAGTCAGAACAGGTGAGGGGGGAAAGATTTAATAGGAGCTTGAGGGGTAACTTTTTCACACAAAGGGTGGTGGGTGTATGGAACAAGCTGCTGGAGGAGGTAGTTGAGGCAGGTACTATCGCAACGTTTAAGGAATATTTAGACAGGTGCGTGGATAGGACAGGTTTGGAGGGATGTAGGCCAAATGCAGGCAGGTGGGACTAGTGTGGCTGGGACATGTTGGCCGGTGTGGGCAAGTTGGGCTGAAGGGCCTGTTTCCACACTGTATCTCACTCTAACACTCTACAACAGAATGAGTGTACGATCAAACTTGGGACCAGTTAATTGGAGACACAAGAGATACTGGAGACATGAAGTTGAAGAAGAGTCCCAACATGAAAGGTCTCTGTCCATTTCCCCCCACAGATGCTGTCTGACCCACTGAATTCCTGAAAGCAGTTTAGTTTTTACTGCATTTGTTTAAAAAAATAGCATACTATTGACCAAAGATGATCAGATGTCCATCAGTAACATGGAGCAGAGGCGCACAATCAGCAGTCAGGCAGTCAGGAAATATTCCATGCAATCTCTGGGAGTGGAAGTTCATCAGATCATAAGTGATAGGAGCAGAATTAGGCCATTCAGCCCATCAAGTCTACTCCACCATCCATTCGTGGCTGATCTACAGTATCTCTCCTTCCTAACCCCATTCTCCTGCCTTCTCCCCATAACCTCTGACATCCATACTAATCAAGAATCTATTTATCTCTGCCCCTAAAAATATCTAACGAGTTGCCTTCTGTGGCAAAGTTGAGTAAATTAAATGCCTATACTATATATATCTGTACTGCATTTACCTTTCTGTATATAGCTTAGCTCCCATAAATCATCAGGATAGCATATAGTCCTAGTTCCATTTATAAAGTATTTATTTTCATTTTGTCACTTTGACTGGAGTATATAAAAACATCAAACATAGGATGACACGGTGGCCCAGTGGTAGACGTCACTGCCTTACAGCGCTTACAGTGCCAGAGACCCAGGTTCGATTCTGACTATGGGTGCTGGCTTTACGGAGTTTGTATGTTCTCCCCGTGACCATGGGAGTTTTCTCTGGGTGCTCTGGTTTCCTCCCACAATCCAAAGACGTACCGGTTTGTAGGTTAGTTTTGCTTAGGTAAAAATAGTAAATTGTCCCTAGTTTGAAGGATAGTGCTGGTGTACGGGGTGATCGCTGGTCGGCGCGGACTCAGTGGGCCGAAGGGCCAGTTTCTGCGCAGTATCTCCAAACTAAAATGGAAAAATACACCACAGGATCCGGCCCTTCGGCCCACAATGTCTGTGCCGAGCATGATGCCAAGTTAAACTAATTACCTGCTTGCGCATGAACCATAACCCTCCATTCCTTGCATATCCATGTGTATATCAAAAGTCTCTTAAATGCCACTATCGTATCTGCCCCCACCACTGCTCCCAGCTACTTTAAGTGGGAGTTATGGAAGCTATGGACTAGGACCCTAAGATCCCTCTGTATATCAATGCTGTTGATATATAGCATCCTAATTATTTGGCATGAGAGCCACTTTCTGGTACACAACAACTTAATTTGAGGAAGGACATCCTTGCTGTTGAGGCAGTGCAGCGTAGGTTCACGAGGCTAATACCCGGGATGGCGGGATTGTCATATGAGGAAAGATTGGAAAGACTGGGCTTGTATTCACTGGAATTTAGAAGGATGAGAGGGCATCTTATAGAAACATACAGAATTATAAAAGGACTGGACAAGCTAGACGCAGGAAAAATGTTCCCAATGTTGCGGGAGTCCAGAATCAGGGGCCACATGCTAAGAATATAGAGGAGGCCATTTAAAACTGAGATGAGGAAATACTTTTTCACCCAGAGAGTTGTGAATTTGTGGAATTCTCTGCCACAGAAGGCAGTAGAGGCCAATTCACTGGATGAATTTAAAAGAGTTAGACAGAGCTCTAGGGGCTAGCGGAATCAAGGGATATGGGGAGAAGGCAGGTTGTGGATGATCAACCATGATCACAATGAATGACGGTGCTGGCTCAAAAGGCCAAATGGCTTTCTCCTGCACCTATTTTCAATGTTTCTATGTTAACTTGCTCTGAAAAGAGAAATGGCTGTAGGTTTGGACTGGTCACCATGTGTTGGTCATCATTGTAGATATGGTGTGCAGGAAATGGGTGCCAGAGCAGTGTGCGTGTTTAGTTTAGTTTGGAGACACAGTGTGGAAACAGGCCCTTCAACCCATCAGCGCCAACCAGCGATCACCCATTCACACTGTTTCTATCCTACACACTAGGGACAATTTACAGAAGCTAATTAAACTACAAACCCGCACGTCTTTGGAGTGTGTGAGGAAACCGGAGCACCCGGAGAAAACCCACGTAATAATAATAAATAATAATGGATGGGATTTATATAGCGCCTTTCTAATACTCAAGGCGCAGCAAGTCACAGGGAGAACGTACAATGCCTGTACAGACAGCGCCCATAGTCAGGATCGAACCCGGGCCTCTGGCGCGTATGGCAGCATCTCTACCCCTGCGCCACCGTGCCGCCCAGTTGACTGCCCACCACCCTGTTTGTAGTAGTAGATGCCAGAACGCAATAAAGACGTATATTTAGATATAATCTAATATAATCATATAATCTAGATATAATCATATCTTTAGATATGTAAAGAGGAAAAGATTAGTGAAGATAAATGTAGGTCCCTTACAATCAGAGACAGGTAAATTTATAATGAAAAACAGGGAAATGGCAGAACAGTTAAACAAATACTTTGGTTCTGTCTTCACTTAGGAAAACACAAACAAGCTCCCACAAATACAAGGGGACCGAGGATCCAGTGGGAGGGAGGAACTGAAAGGAATCCACATTAGTCAGGAAATTATGCTCAGTAAACTGTTTGGACTGAAGGCAGATAAACCCCCAGGGCATGATGGTCTACATCCCAGAGTACTCTAGGAGGTGGCTCGAGAATTTGTGGATGCATTGGTGATCATTTTCCAATATTCTATAGATTCTGGATCAGTTCCTGTGGACTGGAGGGTAGCTAATGTCACTACTTTTTAAGAACTGAAAGGGCAATTATATACCAGTTAGCCTTATATCGGTAGTGGGGAAGATGCTTGAGTCGATTATTAAAGATGTAACAGCAGCACATTTGGAAAGCAGCGACAGGATAGATCAAAGTCAGCATGGCTTTATGAAGGAAAAATTATGCTTGACTAATCTTCTGGAATTTTTTGAGAATTTAACAAGTAGAATGGATAAGGGAGAGCCAGTGGATGTGGTGTATTTGGACTTTCAAAAAGCCTTTGACAAGGTCCCACACAAGAGATTAGTGTGAAAAGATTATAGCACATGGTATTCGGAGTAGAGTATTGACATTGATAGAGAACTGGTTGGCAGACAGGAAGCAAAGGGTAGGAATGAACGGGCCCTTTTCAGAATGGCAGGCAGTGACTAGTGAGGTGCCGAAAGGCTCGGTGCTTGGACCCCAGTTATCTATATGAATAAAGGTCTCATCTTGATCACTTCCTGTTTGCACTGTGCTTTGATTTTAGAGTCCTCCTCCGCTGCGCAGGCCCCGAGGATTTTTCCCATCGATGAAAAATAAAAGACTTATTAGTGTTTAAAAAATCTTGAGATTCTCTCTCCTGTCAATCACCACCATGAAGGCCACGCCCCTTCTGGTGGGAGGGGGGGAGGGACTATAAAACCAGGAAGTGTGGGCGTGGCTCTGTCTGCAAGATGGTGAGGGAGAGGTCACGACTCTCTGTCTGAGCTGGGAAACTACAGAACACTGTGAGTATGAAATGTACTTGAATAAATGATTTGTTAGCCCTTAATGAAAATGAAAGGAGTTGTTTGGCTTGAGCATGCCCTGTGTTTGAAAGTGCAGTGGCAATGGAAGTGAAGTGAAAATGCAATCAGCTGTTTGGCTTGAGCCTGCCCTGTGCTTGAAAGTGAAATGGCAATGGAAATGAAGTGAAAATGCAATCAGCTGTTTGGCTTGGCCTGCCCTGTGCTTGAAACTGCAAAGGCAATGAAAGTGAAAGGAAAATACAATGAGCTATTCGGCCTGCCCTGTGCTTGAAACTGCAATGCAATTGGAAATTAAATGAAATGAAATTAGTTGTTTGGCCTGCCTGCCCACAAGGCCCCTATTAGCCGAGAAACTCCCGTTTGCCCAAAATGCCCGTGTTAGCCCAGGAGGAGCATTTTGGCCCAAAAGGTCCTGCCAGGCCAGGAAGAGTCCAGTAAACGTGCCTTTCACTGTGATTTCACTCAGATTTTTTTTTAAGACCCCTTCGGCTCATCAGGCCCGTACTAGCCCAGGTGTCCCTTTGGCCCATCAGTAAGTATTCTCCTTGCAAGGATTGAACCTCACCCAGGCCAGGATAGACTTTCCTTCTTCATTGCTGTGATCTGTAGAAGAAGATGAAAAATGTCTAAAATTGATTCTCCACTCTCTCTCCCTTCTCTCTCACAGTCTCTCACCTGTTTTGGGCAGAATTTCTGGCAGTTTCTGAGCTGCCAGCCCACCAGGTCTGAGTGACTCTGCCAGTCCACCAGGCCTGAGTGACTGTGCTGCCAGCCCAGGAATCCATTCGGCCCACAATGTCCATACCAGCCCTCTGGAAACCAGTCCCTTTGGCCCACAACACCCGTACTAGCGCTCCAGAAAGCCCCCGCCCCCACCCCCCCCCCCCCCCCCCCCCCCCCCCACTGGAGTTGGAATTGGTGGAAAGGTGGATATGATGAAAGAATGGGTCGACTGGGCTTATATAGATTGGAGTTTAGAAGGATGAGAGGATATCTTATAGAAGCATATAAAATTCTTAAAGGACTGGACAAGCTAGATGCAGGAAAAATGTTCTAGGTGTTGGGGGAGTCCAGAACCAGGGGTCAAAGTTTGAAAATAAGTGGTTGACCATTTAGGACTGAGATGAGGAAACACTTTTTCACTTGGGGAGTTGTAAATCTGTGGAATTCTCTGCCACAGAAGGCAGTGGAGGCCAATTCACTGGATGTTTTCATGAGAGAGTAATTTAGCTTTTAGGGCTAAAGGAATCAGGGGATATGGGGAGAAAGCAGGAACGGGGTACTGATTTTGGATGATGAGCCATGATCATATTGAATGGTGGTGTTGGCTCGAAGGACCGAATGGCCTACACCTGCACCTATTTTTTTGTTTCTATGTTTCTTTTTGCTAAAGAGTGTATTTGTAGCATGGAAATGACCGTAAGTAGTGGTCACTGTGGGGCCATTGAATTGAATGAGTGTTAAGGGCCTGTCCCATTAACACGACTTTTGAGCGACTGTCTTTGATCTTCAAGCTTGAGGGCACTTGCCTGAAAAACCTCGAGCTGGATCGACCGTCAGCGATGAAACTGCGAGCCGGATCGACCGTCTGCACACACACACAAACACATTGCAAAGGCGGGGGCCAGGGAAAGCGGGAGAGCGCTGTCTGAAATTCACACTCGTGATGAACAGGAAGGTAAAAGATGGCTGGCACAGTTACGGTAAGTCCTTTAGAGAGCGCGGAGTGGGGTGGGGGGGGGAGAGAGAAGGACAGAGAACGGGGGAGAAGGGGAGGAGAAGGAGTGGAGACACTTTTAAGAAGCCAGACAACTTTTAATAAAGTTTAGCGGGCATTTAACCTACCGGTCGGTTTTCTTTGGTTCTGAAAACCCCAATGAGCCAATTAAAATGCCCGGTCAGCAAACGAGATTGCCTACGGCTACCTCGACTGCCTAGTGACCCCACTCCACTGCACTACGAGTTCAAAGGAACTATGGCGACCAATTTGTACTCACAGAAAATATTTAAACATGCTGAATAATTTTCCTCGACCAAACTGAGGCCGCATGTATACGGGAACTTCCCTCGAGCATAAAGGAAAGTTCCAGTGACCTCCTAGGACCTCCTAGGACCATGTGTCGACCATGCTGCGAGTTTGAGTCGAGAGCAAACTCTTTTAAACTCACAAATTAGGTTGCGTCAGTGGGACAGCCCCTGTATGGTGTGGGGGATGGCAGCTATGATAGGAAGGACTGGATAGATGGTGAGTGTCTTGTATCTTTGGAGAGATTGTTAATCTCATTTGTTTAGTTTTGTTTTGTTTAGTTTAGTTTAAGATACAGTGCGGACACAGGCCCTTTGGCCCTCAGGTCCACGCCTATCAGTGATCCCCGCACATCAACACTATCCTACACACACTAGAGACAATTTACATTTATACCGCCAATCAACCTACAAACCGGTACATCTTTGGAGTATAGGAGCAAACCAAAGATCTCAAAGAAAACCCACTTGGGTCACGGGGAGAACGTACGAACTCCATACAGACAGCACCCATGGTCGGGATCGAACCCGGGTCTCTGGCGCTGTAAGGCAGCAACTCTGCCACTGTGCCGTCATATAGCCATAATAGTCATAACTAATAGTTTTGATAACCTTGTTTGCTTGCCTGCCCTACTTTGGCAAAGGTAGTTTAATTGTTTAAGAAACAGTAAGACAGGTGCATGGATTGGACAGGTTTGGAGGGATATGGACCAAGCGCAGGCAGGTGGGACTAATGTAGCTGGGACTTGATGGATGGTGTGTGTGGGCAAGTTGGGCCGATGGGCCTGTTTCGACACTGTATCACTCTATGACTCTATTACTCTATGACTCTAAGCAAGATTCAATAGTAAAATACTGTTAATACCAGCATGATATGGCAAAATAAAATTGAGAACATTCCAGGCCATTCTTTGCTATTCTCAGGCTAAAAACATAACCACATGTCACCACGGCTCCTGATTTTAATTTCTGTGAAGTAAATACTGGGTGGATGCAGACAGATGAGACGACCAGTGCATCAACCAGACAGTAGGATTGTGTTACAGTGGAATCTACACAACAATGCTTGTGGTAGGTCAAAGGGGATCCTGTTACACCAGGGGGAACAATAAACCCTGAATCACTGGGAAACTTTACAATGCAATAACTGATGTTTTTTATTCCCAGAGAAGCTGAAATGTTAAGTCTGAAGAAGGGTCAGGCGGCATCTCTGGAGAAAAGGAATAGGTGACGTTTCAGGTCGAGACCCTTCTGAATCTGAAGTCTGAGTCTGAAGAAGGGTCTCAACCCGAAACGTCACCCTATAAACAATAGACAACAGGTGCAGGACTAGGCCATTCGGCCCTTCGAGCCAGCACCGCCATTCAATGTGATCATGGCTGAACGTCACCCATTTCTTTTCTCCAGACATGCTGACTGTCCTGTTGAGTTACTCCAGCTTTTTGTGTCTATCTTCATGTTAAAATTCCGTTTTCTTACTCCTTACATCTCCCTGGATTTTACATTAGTTTAATTTATTTTAGTTTAGTTTAGGGATACTGCACGGAAACAGGCCCTTTGGCCCACTGAGTCCTCGCTGACCAGCGATCACCCTGTGCTCTAGCACTATCCTACACACACACCACGGACAATTTACAATTTTTACCAAAGCCAAATTAACATACAAACCTGTACGTCTTTGCAATGTGGGAGGAACCGGAGCACCCGGAGAAAACCCATGTGAACACGAGGACAACGTGCACACTCTGTGCCAACAGCATCGTAGTTAGGATCGATACCTGGCGCCATTACACAGTCGTGCTCCCGTGGAGCCACCTCAAGCAATCACCAACTTTTTTTTGCAGACTTTCTTAAATCGAGGCACAACATTAGCCACGCTTGCCAAGTTTGAGAAATCAACTGAAGAAGGGTCTCGAACTGAAATGTCATCTATTCCTCTTCTCCAGAGATGCCGTCTGACCCGCTAAGTTACTCCGGCTTTTTGTGTCCATCTTCAATATCCAAGCAAAATATGAGGTGCCGACTTGTTAGAGAAGTTAGAGAAATGTCTTACCTGTTGACCAAAAACCATTCATCAGAATGCCCGCAGGGCAGGGTCAATACAAGTGACTTCAAGTTGAATCATTAACTCTGTGTGTTTTTCCGACCTGCAGAGAATTTCTAGCATTTTCTGGCATTTCACAACTATGCAATTTTAAATATTTCTACAAAACCTCTAACAGTCTCACAGCAGCGGAGATCCGGGTTCGATCCTGACCCCGGGTGTCCTTTGTGTGGAATTTGGTAAACATGCCCTGTTACCGAGCATGTTTCCTCCAGGTGCTCTGGTTTCCTCCCACATCCCAAAGACTGGCAGATTTGTAAAGTTAAACCATCTGTAAATTGCCCCCCGGTGTGTATGGAGTGGATGAGAAAGTGGGATGACATAGAACTAATGTGACCAGGTTTCCAATGGTCAACATGGACTCGGTGGGCCGAAGGACCTGTTTCCATGCTGTAGCTCTAAACCAAACAAAAGTAAATTGATAACTTAAAATAAACTTCTGTCGATTGTCATTTTGATATTTTCCTGAACACTACATTCATTTTCTTTTAAATCCATTTCCCTGCTTCTGTACATTCTGCAATTCTCTCACTGCTGGGCAGGTAGTCAACAGCGTTTCATTGTCATACGACCCAAAACTGTACAATGAAATTCTCACTTGCAGCAACAGCATAACAGATTTATAAACACAGTACTCAATAGCACAGTGTGGGTTGTCACAGTGGCACAGCAGTAGAATGGCTGCCTTACGCTGCTAGAGACCCAGGTTCGATCCGGACTACAGGTGCTGTCTGTACGGAGTTTGTACGTTCTCCCTATGCCCATGTTGGTTTTCTCTGGGCTTACATGTATGCAATTGTATATTAAAATGTAGCTTAGATCTGTTTGGTCCATTAACTCGCAGGCACTTTTTAAGAACACATTTTGATTACTTTCCATTCTACCATAAAGATATTAAGTCTATAATAGACTTTATTTGTATTTCTATGATTCTACAGACCTTGGCTGGGAACCTGGAGCTCACCAAAATTGTTCCCAATTGGGCCCCGCACCTCCTGAGGCCAGCCCTGCATAGCACAGTGAAATTCATTTTGCAAATAATGCCTGCGCCGCCATGTTTGCCGCCATTTTATATAGTCCGTATTTCCACGTGTCCGTTCTACTGGAGCGGCTCCCGATCCCCTTGGGCCGTGAACCGCCGTCTCTCTCTTCTTGTCTCTCTCCCTGTCTCCGAAATCTAAGGCCCAAAAGTAAAGCCCACTTTTAGCATCCTGACTTCCAATGGGAAAACGAATGGCGCATGTTGCCGCTATGACCCGCACCCTGTCAGAGTTTCATGGTTTATTTAAAGTTTGTCGTGCTGGCTGAAAGGGGAAAAAAAATCTTGTGCCAGTATTTCTCTCAGTTCCTGTTCTTGCAAGATGCTCCCAGAGTCTGGCAGTACAACCAGGAACAACTGCAACTTCACTTCATGGGAGTGGCTGGTTCGTTTGAAGACCGAGCCAAGATTCCATCCATTCATGTGTTTGTAAGTCCACCTTATTGAAATGGATATCAACAGAAGCAATTATTTACTAACCACTAAAAATGCAGCCAATGTAAATAGGTGCTGCTCAAAATTGGTCTGTGCAAATAGAAAAATGAGCACTTGCATGTAAACCAGTCGGTGCACCTGGTGCTCCAATGGTTATGTATTCTTATCATTTGTCACATCAATGTGGGTGGCACAGTGTTGCCAGAGACCCGGATACGATCCTGACTACAGGTGCTTGTCTGTATGCAGTTTGCACGTTCTCCCCGTGACCTGCGTGGGTTTACACCGGCTGCTCCGGTTTCCTCCCACACTCCAAAGACGTACAGGTCTGTAGGTTAATTGGCTTCAGTAAAATTGTAAATTGTCCCTAGTGTGTTGGATAGTGTTAGTGTGCAAGGTGACCGCTGGTCGACGTGGACTCGGTGGGCTGGACCTCTTTCCATGATGTGTCTCTAAACTAAACTAAACTAAACTAAACTAAACTAAACTCAACAAAATATATTCTTGCAATTGGTCACATCAATAATGGCTGCGCTACACAGTTGCGCAGTGGTAGAGTTGCTGCCTTACAGTGCCAGAGACCCAGCTTCGATCCTGTCTACGGGTGCAGTCTGTACGGAGTTTGTACGTTCTCCCCATGACCTGCATGGGTTTTCTCCTGGTGCTCCGGTTTCTTCCCACACTCAAAGACATCCAGATTTGGAAGATCATGGGCTTCAGTAAAATTGTACTCTTGTTTAGGATAGTGCTGGTGTACGGGGTGATCGGTGGTATAGCATGGACTTGCTGGGCCGAAGGGCCTGTTTCCATGGGGTATATCTAAACTAAACTTAACATAAATATTAAAATACAAATCGTGAAAGTCTTGAGAGCTTGCTCATTCTTTCATTATGAGACTAGATTGGGTTTCTTATTCCAAGTATTGATTCTCTTTAATCTCTGATATACTGACTCCACAGTACCAAGGGAAGGAAATTATGGATGTGGCAGCATTTGTATAACATTCACAGAAATGTGTGAACAATATTGATTTTTGCAGTATTTTCATTCTGGGCTGTGCACTTTTGTACACCAGCTGTCCGACCTTCGGAACCTCGCTTACCGCCGACACCACCACCCCTCCTTCTCATGACCGATCATCGGTTCATGAATTCGATGGGGTGCCGGGCCTTGCGCGACGTCCTGCACCCCTGGCACCCCGGCTAAAACTCCTCAGCTGGCCCGCCGGCTGGGCATTGTGTGCAGTCCAGCACCCGGGCCAACTCATCATTCACCCAGCCACAGCCGAGTCGGTCAACGATTTGCCGTTGGGAATTTGTCCCTTATTTTGACCTTTTGTTCCTTATTTGGGAGTGAGAAAGTTGGCAATCCTAGTAGAAGCCCTTACTACTCCTGCAGCTAAAGACTTTGAAGATGAAGTCCTTCAATCCAGTGAGAACCGCAGTGGCTTGCTCTGCTCCATTTTGTTTTTCCCCTTCCTGCTTTGGAAGCAAGAAAATAATTATGAACCCCAACAAGACCAGCGGCTGTGAAGTGAACCTTGTGGAACGTCTGTCTGTGGGGTGAGAGGGTGTTGGGTGGGGGGGGCGAACTAGAGGGAAGAAAAGGCCATAACATATCAGGGCCGGCAACAGATGACCAAGGAAGGGTAGAAAACTCAATGACCCATTGTTGGCTGGGTAAGAGGTGATAACAAGAGATACAAGGATGCAAACAGTAGAACTAGTAGGATGACTAGGATGGGGGAGGGGGAGGGGGGGAGGAGAGGCATTGTGTGCAGGGAGAGGGAATCCAGGGGTTACTTGGAATGAGAGTAATCAACGTTCATACCGCTGGGGTGTAAGCTGCCCAAGCGAAATATGAGGTGATGTTCCTCTAATGTACGTGCGGGTTGACTCTGACAGTAGAGGAGGCCCAGGACAGAAAGTTCAGTGTGGGAATGGGAGGGGGAGTTAAGATGTTTGGCAGCCGGGTGATCAGGTAGGCCAAGGTGGACCAAGCGTAAGCGTTCAGCAATACGAGTGTTCAGTCTGCGCTTGGTCTCGCCGAAATGATTGCCAAAGCACTTTAAAATATTGGCATCAACTTAGCTTCAAAGCTCAACCCATATTGCATATTCTACAGTTCCTAATCAGGTTTCATGGGAACTCCAAAGGTACGTGCAGAATTTGGGCGAGGTGGCACCAGATTCATTGTCAATTGTCAGATATGCAAATACCTGACGTTTGATGCTGTTCTGCATTCTTTCCATGGCAAGGTTCTTCAATCATTTCATTAGCATTAGCTATTCAGATTCATTGGGTCATGCAGGCTGCTATGACTCATCTGACAATCAATTGTGAATCTTTCTGGATGAGTTTCTTGACACAGCCTTGCATCAAGAGCAGCTTAAACATCTATTCTATGTGAATTTTCAATCCTGCGTGGCTAAAATCAGTAGATTATCTGTGGGGAACATCCATTTGGCTAAAAGGGGTTCAGTTTAGAGATACAACACAGAAACAGGCCCTTTGGCCCACTGATCAGCAATCCCTGCACACTAACACTATATTACGCACACTAGGGACAATTTACAATTTATACCAAGCCAATTAGCCTACAAACCTGTACATGTTTGGAGTGTGGGAGGAAACCGGAGCACCCACAGGTCACGGGGAGAAGGTACAAACTCTGTACAGACAATACCCATAGTCAGGATCGAACTCGTGTCTCTGGCGCTGTATAGTTTGGAGACACAACATGGAAGCTTGCTCACCGACGTGCAGAAAGAACAGACTATGGGCGGTCCAGATGGCCGATGAGAACAAAGACCTGGCGGGCAGGGGGAAGCTCGGAAGCCCCGAAGTCTAGCAGGTTGAGGAGGGAGCTGCTGACGACGATGGACACGAGGAGTGGGCCGGTCGGAGAAGGACCGGAGTAATGCCTCCGGTTGCAGGAGGTGCCCCTGGGACACAGAGGCAGCCAGGCGAGGAGAGGGACATTGGGAGCCTGGGGCTTACCTGGATCAGGGGCACTCCAGTATTCCAGCATGTGGACCCGACTTTGGACTTGGACTTTGAAGTTTTTCTTTCTATACGCCGCCAAAATATGGCGACTGTGCATTCGTGGGTTGGGCGAACGGATATTACTGTGCTGTGCACACATGATAATAAAGAGCCATTGAACCATTGAACAGAGACCACGCTGACCATCGATCAGCCATGGAAGTGTGGTATGGACGTGACATTATTGCAGTTGCAGTCATACAATATCATGGTGGCTGCTTGCTGTTCTATTCTGGATTTTGCAGTGTTTGTGGCTAATATACAGTAGGCTGGATAGATTCAGCAAGATCTTCAATGATGCAGCATTTCATTACCAACAGATACGTTATTGTGCTAGATCATGTCTTATCTGCAATCTACTTTGTTGCTATTGTTATTGGTTTATTATTGTCAAATACAGTACTGAGAAGCTTAGTTTCTCTGCTCTCCAGCCAAATCATGCCGTACTTGTGCACAGCCGAGCTATTAACAAGTACAACAGATGATACCAAGGGAAGAAAACCCAGAGTGCATAATATAATGTTACAGTTACGCAGAAATTGCAGATAAGAAAAAGTGCAGGGATCGCAACAAGGTAGGCGGGAACATTGGGACTACACCCTAAGTACTTGTACTCTCGGCTTGTACTCGCTAGAATTTAAAAGATTGAGGGGGGATCTTATAGAAACTTACAAAATTCTTAAGGGGTTGGACAGGCTAGTTCCAGGAAGATTGTTCCCGATGTTGGGGAAGTCCAGAACAAGGGGTCACAGTTTAAGGATAAGGGGGAAATCTTTTAGGACCGAGATGAGGAAAACATTTTTCACACAGAGAGTGGTGAACCTCTGGAATTCTCTGCCACAGAAGGTAGTTGAGGCCAGTTCATTGGCTATATTTAAGAGGGAGTTAGATGTGGCCCTTGTGGCTAAAGGGTTCAGGGGGTATGGAGAGAAGGCAGGTACAGGATACTGAGTTGGATGATCAGCCATGATCATATTGAATGGCGGTGCAGGCTCGAAGGGCCGAATGGCCTACACCTGCACCTATTTTCTATGTTTCTATGTTTCTATGCTTATAAGGCTCATGTGAACTCATTTGATGACACTACATTTGACATTAAATGTAAAATTGTTCCTAGTGTGTGTAAGATTGTGTTGGTGTGCGGGGATCGCTGGTCGTTGCGGACTCAGTGGGCCGAAGGGCCTATATCCACGCTGTACCTCTAAACTAAACCCGGGCGCAGCGGTAGAGTTGCTGCCTTACAGAGCTTGCAGCACAGAAGATCCGGGTTCGATCCCGACTACGGGTGCTGTCTGTACGGAGTCTGTACGTTCTCCCCGTGACCACATGGGCTTTCTCCGGGATCTTCGGTTTCTTCCCACATACGGGTTAATTGGCTGGTATAACAGTAAATTGTCCCAAGTGTGTGTAGGATAGTGTTAATGTGCGGGGATCTCTGGTCCGTGCGAACTTGGTGGGCCGAAGGGCCTGTTTCCGTGCTGCATCTCTAAACTAAACTAAACTAAAACTAGAAGGATCTTGTTAACTGGATGACATGTTTAAACTATAATTCTTAATGTTTTAATGTTTTATGTTTTATTCTTACTGGTTTCCTGTATGTCGTGTTGTTACTTGCGAGCGGAGCACCAAGGCAAATCCCTTGTATGTGCACATACTTGGCCAATAAACGTATTCATTCATCATTCATCATTCATTCATTGGTGGAGTCTGTGGTGTGATACAAGGTAGTCAGATATACCAAAAAGCAAACTTTTTCTCCTTTGAAGGCATTAGTCAACGGGTCAATGGAAGGGGAATGGGCCGTGGGTGTATGAAACAAGCTGCCAGAGGAGGTAGTTGAGTTAGGTAGTGTTTAAGAAACAGTTAGACAAATACATAGAGCAGGTTTGGAGGGGTATGGATCAAGCACTGGCAGGTGGGACTAGTGTAGCTGGGACGTTGTTGGGCGGTGTGGGCAAGTTGAGCCGAAGGGCCTGTTTCCACACTGTTTCACTCTATGACTCTATAAGAAAGGTCTTGGCCTGAAACGGCACCCATTCCTTCCCTCCAGAAATACTGCCTGTCCCGCTGAGTTCCTCCAGCTCTTTGTGTCCATCTTTAGTCAACTCAATGTGGATTATTAATGATGATCTTGTTGTTTACATGGCCACTGTCACTGACGCTGGCTCTTTACTCCAGCTTTATTTATATTTGGCAGATGCTGTGCAGGGATTCAATCCCTTGAGATCATTATCCATAAGCCTATGGTTCATAGACCAGTAATGTAACCACTTTACTACTGGACCCTTGTAACCAGCCTAGCTCACATTATCTGTCATTTGCATTCCAACAGTCAAAGTAAGATCTTAGAAATCTGGTGACTCTCTTGGTGAAAAAAAAATGCTGAACATAATTCATAGAAAGTAATTATGAATTAAGAGCTGGTCGTGCTTCATCTTTTTTTTTTCAACTATTTGTTTTCATCTGAATTCATATGGGACAAATGACAGGCAGAGTGTAAGTTTTGATGAGCAGCTAATCGAATCAGAAAGGATTTATGCTTTTAATCCGACATTGCCCTTTTGCCTCGGTTTCCATATTATCTGATCACAGGGCTCAATAACTAA
Source organism: Amblyraja radiata (assembly GCF_010909765.2). Lineage (NCBI taxonomy): Eukaryota > Metazoa > Chordata > Chondrichthyes > Rajiformes > Rajidae > Amblyraja > Amblyraja radiata. The sequence goes on along the minus strand of NC_045960.1, from coordinate 26,549,729 downwards.
TGGAATCTAACTTGACTGATTTATCCTATTATTGTGAAGCATTTGTGACACTGATATCCCTGTGACAGAGTGCTCGCACCCAGTGCAGCTTGCACACAGCCAGGGGGACAAACCCAATGAAAACCCAAGCTGTCACAATCGGTCAACAGAGTGCTACTGAATGTTTTCACCTTGCCACTGGCGACAAGCAGTGGCATTAAACCCAGTTACCACTCTGCTTCAGGCTTTTACAATCGCATTATCCTCTTCCAGCAGTCTCCACAATCTGTGATTCTTATGGGCCTGTCCCACTAAGGTGATTTTTCAGGCGACTGCCAGCGACTGTCAAGTCATAGCAGGTCGCTGAAAAACCAGCGACTGGAATGGCGACTGTCAGAGTGGAACACACATACACACATCGCTTCCTTCACCAACCAGTTATACAGGTGGGGGACAGGGCAAGCGGGGGAGCGCTGTCTGAGTGAAATTCACACAGTGCAAAGCCAATGTGACACAGACACACTGGGGCTGTAATTATGATGGTGAAAGCACAGTGTACGGGAAGGGTCACTTAAGTCCTTTAAAAGAGGGGTGGGGAGGGGGGAGAAGGGGGAGACGGGGTGGGGAGAAGGAGCGGAGACAACTTTTAAGAAGCCAGAGATACACGGCTGTGAAGCTCAGCGGACATTAACATTACCAGTCGGTTATCCTTGGTTCTAAAAACTACAGTTTACGGGGTTTTTTTTCCCAATGAGACAATGAAATAGTAAGATTAAATGAGAACTTACCAGTTTGAAGTTTGATCGTTATTTTATGAGGAGTAACGTTGAGGGAATACGTGAAGAACCCGCCAGGACGCATGCGTGTCATTCTTCAAAGCAGCAGTGTGAAATCACAGATAACTGCAATACTAAACATAGTAAGATTAGAGAAGAGATACCAGTTGAGTATATGATCAAGGGTGGGAGCGGAGGGCACGTATTCCCTCAACGTTACTCTTCATAAAATAACGATCAAACTTCAAACTGGTAAGTTCTCGTTTAATCTTACTATTCTACTTTGGAATCACGTGAGTGACTACGTGAACATTTTAAAGCTCTGTGATTTCATGCCGTGGAAGCGAGTCCATGCATCACATCTGCCTTGATTATGGGGAGAATAGAGTTAACATCATTAGACATCAATACGATATTGAAACCCAACGATAAATATATTAACACCAATTATTGCCCCTATTTACGGGGTAAATTATATTACAGAACTTAAAGTTGTTTCTGCAAATGTTCCAGGTTCAATGACTGGTTTGTTATAAAGTCATTGGAAAGTTTCCTCCGTTGACCATCCTGCTGTCTTGAGGATTTGGTCCATAGGAACGTCCAACTTCATAGCTGCCGATGTAGCTGCAGCCCTGGTGGAGTGAGATTTTAAAATGCTAGTGTCTACTCCAGCCTTTATTAGGACCTGTTTTAGCCATCTAGAGATGGTCTGGACTGTCACTGTTTTGAGTGGCTGTTTGTAGCTGATTAAAGTGACATTTCTTTCCCTCTGATGATCTTAGTATACTCCATATATAATAGTAAGTGTGTTACAATACAGAGACGACCATCTGTCGGGTAGGCCCTGAATTCTGTTTTTAGGCCTGCTGACCCCTGTCTGTTCTGTTTGACTATTTCATTGATGTGAAAAGTTAAATTCCCAGATGAAATAATCATGTTGTCCAGCCTTAGTTTCTGTAGTGACTGGACCCTTTGTGCCGTGACCAAGGCCATCAGCATGACTGTTTTCATAGTCAGTTTCTGTAGGGACAGAGCTGTAGCTGGAGACCAGTTTCTTAACATGGTCAGTACAATGCTCACATCGCATATTTGGGAGTACCTGGTTCTTGGGGATTAACATTAAAATGCCCCTCATGAGTTTGGTTACCAGGGTGTGTCCCAACAGAATGCCGCTCTGTTCCTTGCCACAGGTATGTTGACAGAGCACTTCTTGCGCAGTTGATGGCACTATGACTGAGCCTCTCATCGTAATGGAGGCTTGCCAGGAATTCCAGAACAGACGGGATGTTCATAGATCTGTGGGTGATGTTTATTGTTGTGACAGTACTTCCCATTTCTTGAAGACACCAAGTACTGTTTTTTGGTGGACTGTCTGTGGGCCGCTGAAATAATATCCACTGTTCGGTCCGTCAGTCCCAGGTGAAGTAGAGGTGCTTTCAACTCTATAAATTAATAGTGGGAAGAACCAGTAAATTAGGTCTATGATGGATGGTGATGCATGGTTCTAAAACCATGTCGTGTATCACCGGGACCCATGGTTGAGTAGGCCAATCGGGTACTATCAAAATATCAGACGCGGAGCCTACTGTATATTCCTAAATACCCGACTGATGAGGCAGAAGGAGGGAATGCATAAATAAATAATCCCCCAATGCAGCGAAAATGCATCTGTACCACTGCCCCAGGTTCTGCTTCCCATGAACATAATTCGATAACTGGTGAGAGCATGGATGCGAATAGGTCGATATCTAGTGTTCCATACCGTGCTGTAATTTCAGCAATACATTTTTTATCCAACATCCATTCAGTGTTTTTCATAGAATTAGCGTGACCTGTTGTCTGCCACTAAATTCAGTTTACCTGGTAAGTAGGTAGCTGATATCCAAATATCTCTCTGGATACACTATTGCCAAATTGTGTTGGCCAGATTGTCACCTGATGTCGATATGTTTCCACCCATATGGTTGATATATGCTACCACGGTGGTGTTGTCAATTTGTAGTCTAACATGCTGGTGATATAACCCAGAAAAATATGACTTAAAGCCATGGAATGCACTCAACATTCCCAGGTAGTTTATGCCCAGTGTTTGTAATAATGATGCCTCCTGTGCATTCCATCTCCGCCACAGCTGGAGATGGAATTGGTAGCATCCCATCCAAGTGCACTGGCATCAGTATGTAGTTCCATTGACGGGTAGCTGATAATGTTTGGATCGGAACATATAACATATAACATATATAACATATAACAATTACAGCCCTCTGTAATTTTTGATAATGTACAGGTCCGATTTGTGTGGCTGGAAACGCAGCCACTATAATGCCAATTATTCTTGCTACCAGTCTGATGGATGGTTTTGTTTTGCTGCAAGCCTCCATTAAGGCTGTAACCTTTTCTTTCGTCAAAGTCACTGACATGTGAATTGTGTTAAGGGTGAACCGCAGATGATCCATTGTGTTAAATAACATCTGTGGTCACCTCTAATGGTACTGTATAGTAAGCATTTTTTAATACGATGCTTGTCATGTAGTAACCTAGGAATCAATAGCTTAGCAGTAACAAAGGTTCCCATCTAGTAATTAATATATAGTACGAAAGTATTCAAATGAGTCAAATCTATGATGATGTGACAACCACCATCTATTTTATGATAAAGATTTTGGACACAAATTCCTGTGATTCGTGTTGGATATCCTCCATTACTCCTTTTTTATATGGGCACTGTAGTTCAGTATACGCTTTTGATTTTTTTTTTCTTTGCCTGTAAGCACGAACATTCGGTTCGGTACATGCGGAACTGGAGGATTATGTTTTGTATAAATTCTATGGTATTACCCTATACTTCTGAAAATATAAGTGTCGGTAGTTAATTTATTCCATGCATCCAGATAGAATTGTAATCTCCCACCAACCTCGTAAGGAACCAGACCCACCTTCCTCCATGGTTACTATTAGTAGGTTTGTTACTTTTTTCGGCATCCTCCGTGGACGTTGAGGTGCCGGTGTCTGGATCTGTAGTTGGGTCGGTGTTGAGGGTTAGCGCATTCCCCAGGAAGTAGTTTTTAGACGTTGCTTTAATGAGCCCCAGGGTTTTACCCTCTTTGTCAAGTTCTTTTACCTGTTTTGATCTTGTGTCATGTCTTTTTTATTTATTGTGCGGGCGAAACCCGTAATTCCCGCTGTTAGAACTTTCAGAACTTTCTGTTGTTTCAAGTCCCTGGCCCTGCCATGTTTTCAAATACACTGGTTAATACTGGGAACATTCAGTGTTTTGCAGTTCCCTGATGGTAAGTGTCTTCCAATAGGTTTTCTTGCACCCCATGTGCACTAGGGGTATGTTCTGCACCCCTCTTCAGGTTCAGCCCAGAATTGACCCCCTATATTCCCCTCTGATGAGGGAGAAACACTGTGCAGCCCCACAAGAGGTACTGCTGTGGGGCTTACTAACTGCCCATTGTGGCTAGCCTCCATCTCCCGGAGCCTGCCACTTTGGAGTATTTCCTCCTGCAGCCGTTCCAACCGGCTCCAATGCTCACGGGCACTGGCCGTCGCGGCTGCTTTGTTCCCTGCTCCCAGCCGCTCCAACCGGCCCCAATGCGCACGGGCACTGGCCGCTCGCGGCTATTCAGAGTCGGACTCATCGGAGTCAATGACTCTGTTAGTAAGTAAACTTTATTTATATAGCACATTTTAAGTCAATTTGCATTGACCCCAAAGTGCTTCACATAATTTAAATAATAGTGTTTTGCTTCGCTCTACCGCCCGGCCGTGGCCGGTGCGGGAGCGAAGTCGGGCACAGCTGTTCCCATTACGGGAGATTGGCGTGCCTTTGGCTGCTGCTGCCGGCTGCCCGCAACTCCACGGTTCTCCCCCGCCAACTTTACCGCAGCCTTCGTGGATCTGGTCCATGTCTCCACTTGTAAGGTAAGTGGAAGGAACGCAGAGTCTCCTTACCTGCTGTTCCCGGCTTTCAATTTTTGCCGCTAAGGGGAACGTTGTTCCCCCTGCTGTGACTCGTTGCAATGCGTGTAGCGATATGACACGCTTGCGTCCTGGTGGGGTTCTTCACGTAGTCACTCACGTGACTCCGAAGTAAAATTCACTGGTCAGCACCGGCAACAACCTACGACAACCTACGACCTCCTGGCGACCCACTATCACTGCACCTACGGCACAAGAATTCTCGCTACTCTGCATGGCGTAAAAATTCTGGTCGGAACTAATTTTTCAACATGTTGAAAAATTAGTGGCAACCCGAATGAAGCCGCGACTAGTTCCGAGAATGCGGGAACTACTCACGACCATGAAGGCGACTCCCACCCGCAACCACCCGCGAACATGTGGCGACCATGTGGCAATTGCATAGTCTCCTGTAGTCACCTAAAAAGTCGCCTACGAAAAATTCCTTACCAGTTCTACCTTTTGGCTTGCCCTTGAAATAAGGTTAATCATTAGCCACACTGTGTCCAATTTTATTATACAGTCATCTCTCGTTTTACGTGTGTTTGATTTATGTGCTTAGTTTAGTTTAGAGCTACAGCTACAGCGTGGAAACGGGCCCTTTGACCCACCGAGTCCGCACCGACCAGCGATACAAACCCCGCCCATTAACACTATCCTACACACACTAGGGACAATTTATTATTATACCAAGCCAATTAGCCTACAAACCTGCACGTTTTTGGAGTGTGGGAGGAAACCGAAGCTCCCAGAGAAAACCCCCGCAGGTCACGGGGAGAACGTATAAACTCTGTACCGACAGCACCCTTAGTCAGGATCAAACTCGGGTCCCCGGCGCTGTGAGGCAGCAACTCTACCACTGCGTCTTTGGAATAATGCACTTGTTTGATTAACACCAAAGCCTAATTTACGCTCTGGTATTTTTGAAATAACACCTGCAAATTTCCGCTTGGCAGCGTAGTCACGTACATGTTTAATTTACACGTTTTAGAGATACGCGCTGCTTTGCAAGAATGTAACACCTCCCCCCCCCCCCCCTCCCCACGTAGGACATGGGGTGCCTGCAAACTTTGATTAATTCTGAATGTGGCAGCACTAAATCAAACACCAAGGTTCAAATTATTTCAGTTTCCGTCTGTGGTCTAAATTACCAAAGAGATTTGCTTTCATATTAAGTTATTGTGAGCGTATGAAAATAATGACCTAAACCTTTCCTCCCGTTCTCTCCATTTCTGGCAAATTTGCAGTGTTGATTATTTTGAAACTTTTCCCACTTCCCAATTCTTAGTCGGATTTGGAGGAATGATGTCTCCTCGCGTTTCTTATGATCTGTGAACACTGGATACAAAGAGTGCCTGTTAGATCCTGGCATCCACTGTTCCAAGGTCAGGACAGGAAGGTCTCAAATATTTGCTTGGTAACCAAGGAGTATTCAAGCACTCATGGACTATAGTCCTGAGCGGGACAATGAGGAGTCCGGGAGATAGCTTGCAAATCAAACGACTTGCGTATGCGCAGCTAAGGTTACCAGTGGGAGGGCATGGCAGCTCAGTGGCTGACTTCCTGGGCTAGCAGAGGAGGATAATTGATCCAGAGATGAGTTTGAATACCACCATAGCAGTTGGTTTGAGGTGCCCAAATAATCCTTGGAAATTAAAAAAAAAGTCTTGTCTCGGTAACTATTATCACGACTCATCCTGTTCATTAAAGTTATATGCCTAGGAAAATTTGACATCCTCACCTAGTCTGGACTGTGTGTGACTACATTCAGACTGATGTGATGGTTGTCTACACAGGTTTGATTACAAAATGGGTGATCCCAGCAGAGGTTGAGAAGATTTACAAGGATGTTGCCAGGACTTGAAGGTCTGAGCTATGGGGAGAGGTTGAGCAGGCTGTGACTCCATTCCTTGATCTCATCGAGGTGTACAAAATCATGAGGGGAATAGATTGGGGAGTCGAACAGAGCCTCTTGCCCAGAGTAGGGGAATTGAGAAGCAGAAGACATAGATCTAAGGTGAGAAGGGAAAGATGTAATAAGAATCTGAAGGGTACCCGTTTGCATGCAAAGGGTGGTGGGTGTAGGGAATGAGCTGCCGGAGGAGGTAGTTGAGGCAGGTACTATCGCAATGTTTAAGAAACATTTAGACAGGTACATGGATAGCAGGCACATGTCGTGAGTAAATACTCAGCGTAGGCAGTCAGTCGGCTTTAAAAAAATCTTAAACCACGCATGCGCAGAATGTTCTCCTCTCTGTAAGCTGTCAGTCAACTTTTATAAAGTCTTCAAAAGCCATATCTCTTAATAAAGTACCATATTTTCCAGCAATGAAGACGCACCTGCGTCGAAGACCCACCCCTATCTTGCGTTGCTAAATTTTGATAGAAGGCTGGCGGGACAGAATTGCTCATGCTCAAAATAAATAAAAATAAAAATAAAGAAAGTAACAATTCAATTTGCCCAAGGCTCCAAATCTCCTTCTTTCTGAATTACTGAATGGGTGGGGGGTGGAGGGTGACGTCAGGTGGAGAGATGGTAGGAAAAACGGGAGCACACCAGTACAAGTTCAATTAGTTGTGATCTTATTGAATGATAATACTAGTTCAAGGGATCAATTTGGGGAGAGTTCCTTTCACATCATGTGGGAGTCTGGCCAGGGATAAAGTTGTGGGGAGGGCAGGAGCATTGAGAAGGAGGGGGTCGGTGATCATGCCAGAAACTCACTCGCTCACTGCTGTTGCGGCGCTCCGGGCGCAGAGCCACCGCATTGTGGCCGGGGAGGGAAGTAGCTCAAGTGGCTGCGAGTGGCCGCCGGGACCGGACAGAGGAACTGGCCGCCACCTCAGCGTCTTCTGTTGGCCCACTCACCTCTGGCAGAGCTCTCCATCTGAACATCTTTCACCTGCCGCTCGCCGGCCTCACTCATGTCAGCCGCTTCCCGCAAATCTTTAAATTCCGACTGTCGCCAGGAGCAGGACATGGCCTCACTTGCTGCACTGGGTGACATTGCATCACATTCACTGCCTGGTCTGTGTCTTTCAATGTAGACCGGACAGTGAGGGGACCAGCTCAAGAGCGGGTCAGCGGGTGATGGATAACAGGACAGCAGGCGGTGGAGCTTACACCTGTGTCAGCGCCAGTAACCTCAATTGGTCCCTAGTTCGACGTTCCTCTCCTATCCTTGCCTGGCCATCTTTGTGTCCCGGAAGGGCACCTCCTGCAACTGACTTTGGGTTGGGACCCTTCCTCAGACCCCAACAATTCCTTGCTTCCATGCTCTATCTTCAGTTCTACAGAACTCAATAATGAAAGGGAGCATCAAGCACATTTCCTGCAGCAGAGAAGTGGTTGTGTAAGAGGTGCACCAACATCCATGTCCTTCCTCATCCTCAGATGCTCCAGGAGGGTGACTTGGCATAGAGTAGCATTCACCCTAAACGTCCCAGCCACAGGCAAGGAGGGGTGCTGCAGAGACTGGTGCTCCCCGGACTGCTGGTGCAGTAGGGGCAAAAGAAGTGTTCAGGAAGCTTTTGGTTGATGAACTCATCAGGGCGGCCTTTATAAGTTCATACGCCATTGGGTCAGAGTTAAGCCACTCGGTCCATCAAGCCTACTCTGCCATTCAATCACGCCTGATCTATCTTTCCCTCTCAACACCATTCTCCTGCTTTATCCCCATAACCCATGACATCCTTACTACTTGGCTAACGGAATCAAGGGATATGGGGAGAAAGCAGGAATGGGGTACTGATTCTGGATGATCAGCATGGTCATAGTGAATGGCGGTGCTGACTCAAAGGGCCAAATGGCCTACTCCTGCACCTATTTTCAATGTTTCTATGTTTCTACTCAAGAATCTGTCAATCTCTGCCTTAAAAATATCCAGTGACTTGGCCTCCACAGCCCTCTGTGGCAAAGAATTCCACAGATTCACCACCCTCTGACGAAATAACGTCCTCCTCATCTTTTTTCTAAAGGTACGTCCATTCATTCATAGGCTGTGGCCTCTGGTCCTAGACTCTCTCACTAGTGGAAACATCCTCTCCACATCCGCTCTATCCAAACCTTTGTTGCTATGACTGAGGCTAGAACCAGCAAGAGGGTGATGTTTAAAATACCAGTCGCTGAAAACGTTCTTCTCAGGTTCCATTTTCAATTTTGTTTTGGTAGATAGGCATCTACTACATGGGACAAAAGGCACCTTTGACACAGAAGTGACAAGCAACCATTCTGCGTCCCGGCTTTCTCCAATAGAGTGAATGATAGGGGTCAATGGTGTAGGAACTCTTGGCATAATTGGCGGAATCGAGGTACAAGGAATTTTTGGGGCCCCTTTCCTGTCCTGCGGAGCTCTCGGAAAGAGTTGCTGTGGAGAAAGAATTTTGCATGATTTGTAACATGGATTCAGCTGTTTCTCTCATTATGTTGACATTTATTCCATGGTCTGATCCATGAAATGCAGCAAGAAAAAAAAAAATCAGCACTTATTGCAAAATTGAGGGAAATGGACTTTTACACGCCTTTTCAAAAAAAAAATCCAAAATACTGTTCAAGCAAAACCTTTGCATTGTGATTCATGCAGGTGTTAACTGTGATTCTTGTTGGTAGCTCTTGCCTCTGAGGAGCAAGGTTAAAGCTTTAAATCCCAGTGTCAGGATCTATGGCCTGGGGAAATTTGGATAGAATTTCATTTTTTATTCTAGCTGAATCTGCACTGTTAAAGTCATGGAATTTTTCAATTGTTGCGGCACAGAAATTTGGACCGTCAAGACTGACATTACTTGTGCTAGAGCAATTTCATAAATACCATCACCCCTTATCTCTTGTATGGGCCTGAAAATTATTCTCTCTGAAGAGTATCTATCAAACGTCTAACAGAGAGCACCAATTCTGTTTCTAACAACCACCTTCACAGGCATTGACACAACAGGAATCAGTATTAAATTGAGAATAGATACAGTGGCACAGCAGTAGAGTTGCTGCCTTGCAGCCACAGAGACCTGGGGTCGATCCTGACTACGGGTGCTTGTCTGTATGGAGTTTTGCACGTTCTCCCCGAGACCTGCGTGGGTTTTCTCCGGCTTCCTCCCACACTCCAAAGATGTACAGGTTTGCAGGTTTATTGGCTTGGTATAACTATAAAATTGTCCCCAGTGTGTGTAGGATAGTGTTGATGTGCAGGGACCGCTGGTCAGGGTGGACTCAGTGGGCCGAAGGGCCTGTTTCCGCGCTGTACCTCTAAACTAAACTAAACTAAAATGCTGGAGTAACTCAGTGGGTCAGGCAGCATCTCTGGTGAAAAGGAATAGATGATGTTTCTCCTTCATCAGGCATTAAAGATTCAAGACTTGAGGCCTTGTTCCTCTTAGTGATGCAACTGATAGACCTGCTGCCTCAGAATGCCAGAGAGACAATTTCGATCCAGACCTCAGGTGCTGTCTGTGTGGAGTATGTACGTTGGGTTGCCAACTTTCTCACTCCCAAATAAGGGACAAAAGGTCGATATACGGGACAAATTCCCGACTGCAATTCGTTGACCGACTTGGCCGTGACTGGGTGAATGATGAGTTGGCCCGAGTACTGGACTGCACATAAAGCCCAGCCGGCGGGCCAGCTGAGGAGGTTTGGCCTGGGCGCCGGACATTGAGCGCAAATTCCGGCACCCCATCCAACTCATGAACCGATGATCGGCCATGAGAAGGAGTGGTGGTGGTGTCGGCGGTAAACAAAGTTCTGAAGGTTGAACCGACTGGGCCACGGGCGAGGTGCTGCTGCTGCACTCCATGGGCTGCACCATGTGAGCATTCACAGAGTACTGCGATTTCCTCCCTCATCCCAAAGACATGTGGGCTTTAATTGGCCACTGTAGATGCCCCTAGTGTGGACACTAGGGATAGTGGGATAAAGTGGAACCAGTGTGAATGGGTGATGAATGGTTGGCATGGACTTGGTTGGCAGAAGGGGCTGTTTTCATGCTAAATCTTTCAATCAATCAAGGACAGCATGGTGGGGTAGCTGTGGACATGCTGACTTACAACGTCAGAGACTCGGGTTCCATCCTGACTACGGGTGCTTGTCTATACAGAGTTTGTGTGTTCTCCCCATGACCTGCATGTGTTTTCTCAGAGATCTTTGGTTACCGCCCACACTCCAAAGATGTACAGGTTTGCGGGTTAATCGGCTTGGTATAAATATAAATTTATACCTAGTGTGCGTAGGATAGTGTTAGTGTGCGGGGATTGCTGGTTGGTGCAGACTCGATGGGCCGAAGGGCCTGTTTCCACATGGTATCTCTAAACGTAATGGAACAATCAATCAATCACTTAAATTATATGTGGATGTCAAAGATTCCAGTTCAGTTGTTAAAACCAAAAGTTGAATCACCATGGAAATCATGGCCAATATTTGTCCTTCAGACAGATTCACTAATCCATGCAATTATTACAGAGCTGTGTGTGGATGGCTGAGTACAATCGCAGCCACTAATCCTACGTCACAATGAGTATGCGTCACCAGTGCTTTGGGATCTTGTTAAGCCCTGAAAGACGGTGTATTAAAAAAAAATACGCCAGCATTTCTTTACATAGTTTTGACTGCATGGAAAAGACAGCATCAAAATAGTAACCAGTTTGAATGATTAATAAACAGGAGTAATCGATGTACTTGCTAACTGAAAATAATTTTTGGAAAATAAATATATCCTACAGGCCAAGGTATTTAAAGTTTGTGTGAATTGCCAAAAGCCAATTTCTGTGGCAATAAACCTTGCAGAGGCAAGCACAAAGTCTGCCTTATTTATCAGTAGAAAATAAGCCACGTACTTAAAATGGAGGGTGAGAAAGTTCACTGGGGTATATTTGCTATATTTATGGGAGTCAGAAAAAGCAACAACAATCTCCATTAATGAAACACCTTATAATGTAGAAACGTAATCCAAGATGCTTTTTGTGTAAGAAGGAACTGCAGATGCTGCAGCTTTACATCGAAGATACTGTAGATACAAAATACTGGAGTAACTCAGTAGGTCAGGCAGCATCTCTGGAGAAAAGGAATAGGGGATGTTATGGGTCGAGACCTTCGGAGTATTCAGGCCTGATGAACAGTCTGAGATGCTGCCTGATCTGCTGAGTTACTCCAGTATTTTTTGTCTATCCAAGGTGCTTTTTGTTATGTAAAAAACCCCCCCACAAATATCTGATGATGAATAGCACAAAATTTTGAATAGATGAATTAACTTTAGTGGTGGCACAGTGGCGTAGCGGTAGAGTTGCTCCCTTGTAGCACCAGAGACCTGGGTTCGATCTGACTACCGATTTTCTCATGCAAGTACATCCAATTCTCTGGTTTCCTCCCACACTCTAAAGATGTCCAGGTGTGTAGGTTAAATGGCCAGTAAAAAAAATGTAAATTGCCCCTAGTGTGTTGGATGGTGCTAGTGTACAGGAATCGCGGGAAAGATTTAATAGGAACCTGAGGGGCAACATTTTTACACAAAGGGTGGTATGTGTATGGAACAAACTGCAAGAGTAGGCAATTGAGGCACAACGTTCAAAAAGCCTTTGGATAGGTCCGTGGATAGGAAAGGTTAGAGGGATATGAGCCAAATATCGGAAAGATGAAACATTCTCTACTATGTCTAGTTTAAGTAGGAACTGCAGATGCTGGAAAATCGAAGGTAGACAAAAATGCTGGAAAACTCAGCGGGTGAGGCAGCATCTATGGAGCGAAGGAAATAGGTGACATTTTGGGTCTAGACCCTTCTTCAGACTGATGTGACGGTACGGGGGGGGAGGGGGGGGGTGGGTGGGTGGGTGAGAAGAAGAAAGGAAGAGGAGATAGTGGGCTGTGGGAGAGCTGGGAAGGGGTGCAAAGGAGGGAGAAAGCAAGGACTACCTGAAATTGGAGGTCAATGTTCATACCGCTGGGGTGTAAACTATCCAAGCAAAATGTGAGGTGCTGCTCGTCCAATTTACGGTGGACTCACTAGCCATGGAGGAGGCCCAGGACAGAAAGGTCGGATTCGGAATGGGAGGGGGAGTTGAAGTGCTGAGCCACCGGGAGATCAGGTTGGTTATTGCGGACCGAGCGGAGGTGTTCGGCGAAGCGATCGCCAAGCCTACGCTTAGTCTCCCCGATGTAGAGCAGGTGACATCTAGAGCAGCGGATGCAATAGATGAAGTTGGAGGAGGTGCAGGTGAACCTGTGCCGCACCTGGAAAGACTGCTTGGGTCCTTGAATGGAGTCGAGCGGGAAGGTGAAGCGACAAGTGTAGCATTTCCTGCGTTTGCAAGGGAAAGTGCCAGGAGAGGGGGTGGTTTGGATGAGAAGGGACAAATTGACCAGTGTTACGGAGGGAGCGGTCTCTGCGGAAAGTCGGAAATTAGGAGGTAGGAAGATGTGGCCAGTGGTGAGATCCCATTGGAGGTGGCGAAAATGTCGGAGGATTATTTGTTGTATGTGACGGCTGGTAGGGTGGAAGGTGAGACAAGGGGGACTCTGCCCTTGTTACGAGTGGAGGGATGGGTAGTGAGAGCAGAGTTACGGGGTATAGAAGAGACCCTGGTGAGAGTCTCATCTATAGTAGAAGGGGTGAACCCCCGTTCCCTGAAGAATGAGGACATCTCCGATGCCCTGGTTTGGATCACCTCATCCTGGGTGCAGATGTGGCGTGGATGGAGGAATTGGAAGTAGGGGATGGAGTCCTTTCAGGAAGCAGGGTGGGAAATCCAGATAGCCATGGGTGTCAGTGGGTTTATAGTAGATGTCGGTCAGTAGTCTGTCACCTATGATGGAGATAGTGAGGTCTAGAAACGGTAGGTGTAAATAGCTCGTTCTAAGCTTCCCCCAATCTAGTTTCAGTCAATAAAATACTGAGTCAAGCACTTGTGCATATAAACTTTATTTTGGAAAAATAACAGTTCCCCACTACTATATCTAACCACCGCAGGTTCGATCCTTCTATCTGCTTGGCCAAGCCCTCCTAATCTCATGCAAGCAGAGACACTCCAGAAGGTCACGCAGTCCCAAGCGTTCATCCAGAACATCGACACAGGACCACGTGGAAGCTACCTTTTATAGGTCCCCGAACCTTGAGGGGCCGAACCATATGGGGGTGGTCTCTTTACAATCCAATAACAGATATTGACCACCACAGTACATGATAGACATTTCCCTAACCCAATAATACAGTAACCAATACATTGTATTCAAATGGAGCTTCTGGAAGGAAGCAAACATAGCAACATTTGCCCAGACATTCAAGAAACCCAGACAAGGCTCAACACTTAACCCAATCAACATCTAGCAAAGTAAAGCTTTGCAACAATATTTACAGTGTGTATGTCTGGTTTGCATTCACCCAATCCGTTTCATGCAATTTACACCTCATTGAAAGAAACTGCAGATGTCCCATTCTTTCCCTGCAACTTTTATCTAGGCTCCAGACAAACTGGCACCATTCTGCAGCTTGCCCTATTTCTGCAGAAGGCACATTTAAATTGACCAAATGGCCTAGCAGCCCAGAAGCCTTCATTCAATTTTAGTGTCCTAGCGTCTCCAATTTGGCCAGAATTAACATTGGGAGATGTCGGAAATGGTCCAGGTGTATTTGAGTGCCGATTGAAGTTAGTGGTGAAATGGATGAAGTCAGTGAGTTCTGTGTGGGTGCAGGAGGTAGCACCAACACAGTCGTCGATGTAGCGGAGGCAGAGTTTGGGGATAGGGCCATGGTACGCCTCGAACAACGATTGTTTGACGTACCCTACAAGAGGCAGGCATAGCTTGGGCCCATAGCTACTCCTTGGATTTGGAGGAAATGGGAGGTCAAACGAAAAGTTGTTAAAGGTAAGGACCAGCTCCGCTAGACAAAGGAGAGTGTCATTAGATGGGGATTGGTTGGTTCTGCGGTCGATGAAGAAACAGAGGGCTGGACATCCATGGTGAAGATGAAGGAATGGGGGCCTGGAAAACTGAAGTCATGGAGGAGACGAAGAGCGTGTGAGGTTTCTTGAACATAGGCAGGGAGGGATTTAATCAGGGGGGATAGGATGGAGTCGAGGTATGTGGAAATAAGGTCGGTGGGACACAAATAGGCAGAAACAATGGGTCTGCCAGGACAGTCAGGTTTATGGATTTTGGGTAGAAGCTAAAATCGGGCAGTGCGGGGCTGGGGCTGCTTCACCCGCTGAGTTTCTCCAGCATATTTGTCTACTATGTCTAGTAGTTATTTTTTTTAAATACTCACTGTCCCACAAAAAGGAAAAAAAAAACTGTTCCAAGCTAATGTGTTGTATGGTTAAAAATGGAGAAATGGGAAAGCATTTGAATCTGACCATATGATCATTAGACTTTGGGGCAAAATTAGGCCATTCGGCAAATTGAGTCTGCTCTGCCATTTGATTATGGTTGATCTATTTTTCCTTCTCAACACCATTCTCCAACATAACCTTTGATGCCCTTAATAATCAAATATCTATCAAATTCTGCTTTATAAACACTCAGTGATTTGGCATCCACAGCCTTCTGCGGCAATGAATTCCACAGATTCAACATCCTCTGACGAAAGAAATTCCTCCCCACCACTATTTATTTTGAGCCTGTGCCCTCTGGTCCTAGACTCTCCCATGACTGGAAACATCGGCTCCACATCCACTTTATCTAGGCTTTTCATTATTCTTTCACCAAGGATAAGAGCAGTAGGTGCATTAGAACACCCCCCCCCCCCCCCGAGTCACACCCCTGACATGGAATTGTCCTTCATTGTGGTTAGAAGTGATAGGAGCAGAATTAGGCCATTCAGCCCATCAAGTCTCCTCCGCCATACAATCATGGCTGATTTATCTCTCCCTCGTAACCCCATTCTCCTGCCTTCTCCCCATAACTCCTGACACCCGTACTAATCAAGAATCTATCTATCTCTGACTTAAAAATATCGAATGACTTGACAAATAATTCCACAGATTCAACACCCTGTGACTAAAGAATGCTTTGCATAAGATTGGGCATATTTGAATGAAGCACGAAAAAATTGCAGGAAACTATATTTCCTCAGTTTTAACCTTGCAACACATTGATTCAGAATAGTTTTGTACCTTTGTGCAGGCAGCCAGTATTTTAAAAGAACCAACTATTGGAGCCATTTGGAATATTGGCACGCGAAGGCTTAACGGACAATTCTTTTCCGATCAGTTTACTTCAATTGGATGGAAATACAATAATTAAATGGTTTACATTTACTGTTTGACGAAGAACAATGAAATACTGTCTGGGAAGGAACTGTACTTGCTGGTTTACACACCAAAGATAGACACAAAATGGTGGAGTAACTCAGCGGGACAGGCAGCATCTCTGGAGAAAAATAATAGTTTCTGAAGAAAGGTCTCAACCCAAAACATTAACTATTCCTTTCTCCAGATATGCTGCCTGACCCGTTGAGTTACTCCAGCATTTTCTGCCTATCCTCGATGTAATACTTTCATTGTGGTGCAGCTGTTAGAGCTGCTGCCTCACAATGCCAAATCCCAGGGTTTGATCCTGACCTTGGGATGCTGTTTGTGTGGAGTTTGCATGATCTCCGTTCGATCGCATGTTTTCTCGAGGAGTTTTGGTTCCCTCCCACATTGCAAAGACGTGCAAAAGATCATCCATAAGACAGACAAAGTAATGCAAAGAAAGCCCAAAGTCCCTCTTCCAGCTTTATTTTCCACTCCCCAGAAGTGAAGAGCTTTGATTTGCAGCCTATTCAATCATAGTCATTGTCATAGAGTCTTACAATGTGGAAACAGGCCCTTCGGCCCAACTTGCCCACACCAGCCAATATATGCAGCATCTACACAACACTACATCTACTCAGATATATAAATACTCTCAGGCCAAACTCAAATACAACAGTTAGAGCAAAGAGGAATATACATCAAGAACAACATATGTTCTTAAAGAGAAACAATCCCAATTTCTTCACAGTCATAATCATAATCATAATAATACTTTATTAGCCAAGTATGTGTTGCAACATACGAGGAGTTTGATTTGCCATAGTCATAGCAATAAAAAAACAGAACACACAATGTACATTTTAACATAAATATCCACCATAGTGACTCCTCCACATTCCTCACTGATGGAAGGCGAAAAAATGTTTAATCTCTCCCTTCTTTGGCCTCCAGATTTCGGGGTCTCTAACCTTCCGTTGACGGGGCGATCTTGGCTCCCATAGCTGGCGGCAGGCTCTCCGCGTCGGGGTGATCAAGCTCCGCATCGGTGGGGGTCTCAGCTTCCCCGCGCCAGGCGATCTGACACCGGGTCGGGGCTAGTCGAACTTTTTGCGTCACCCAAGACTGCGAGCTCCGCGATGGTAAAATCAGTCGGAGCGTCGATCCCAGGCAAGGGATCGCAGGCTCCGATGGTAAGTCCACGTCCGTGGTGGGGCTCAAAGACAGTCCCGAACAAGGCCTCCAAACTAGGGAACATTAACACAAACTTTTAAAACACACTAAAAGCAACAACAAAAGACGAAAGGACAGACAGACAGACTGCCATCGTGGCGCCACCCGGTGGTCTAATCAAGGGATATGGGGAGAAAGCAGGAACGGGGTACTGATTTTAGATGATCAGCCATGATCATATTGGCTCGAAGGCCAAATGGCCTACTCCTGCACCTATTGTCTATGTTTCTATGTTTTACTGGTCAGGGCATGTTAACTTTGAAGAGGTTCTCCTCCTCTCTCCAACAAGAGTTCGGCACAACCCTGTCTCACAGCTCCCCCTCTGTGATTCCTGCTACTCCCCTGCTCTATGGCCATGTTCTTACACGAGCTCTCTTTGAGCTGTCATTCCCCTCCCCACAATCAATCTGGAGAAAGGTCCCAACACGAAACGTCACCTGTTCATGTTCTCCAGAGATGTTGCCTGATCTGCTGAGTTAGTCCAGCATTTTCTGTCTTTTTTTGTAAACCAGCATCTGCTGTTCTTTTTTTCACCAATGGTTTGTTGGTTAATTAGCCTCTGTAAATTCGACCTAATGTGTAGGCAGTGGATGAGAAAGTGGGATGACATAGAACAAGTGTGAACAGTTGATTGATGGTCGGCATGGACTCGATGGGCCGAAGGTCCTGTTCCTGTGCTGTATCCCTACACTACATTTTAGGATGACACAATGGTAGAGAAGCTGCCTTGCAGCATCAGAGGTCCAATCCTCACTATGGGTTCTATCTGTAATGAGTTTGCACGTTCGCCCTGTGACCACGTGGGTTTTCTCTGGGTGCTCCTGTTTTCCCCCACATCCCAAAGACATGCAGGTTTATAGTTTGATTGGCTTCTGTAAAATGTCCCTCGTGTGTAGGATAGTGCTAGGGTACAGGGTGATTGTTGGTCGGCGTGGACTTGGTGTGCCGAAGGGCATGTTTCTCTAAACTGAACTAATGTCATTCAATGGGAGGGTGGCGAGGAGGGAGAACAATTGACAATGGGGACCTGACCTGGGGGAACCGCTATGCGCGCGGGGGAAACAAAAAGGAACCGGTGTATTTTCTAACTTTGTCAGCACCGTAGGTTGCCACTATTTGTATACATTGGGTATGCAAGCAAAGAATTTCACTGTGTCTAGTCACATGCCAACAATTAGACTATTAAAGCAGACTATTATCTAAATGGTAGCCGACTAGGAAAAGGGGAGATGCAGCGAGACCTGGGTGTCATGGTACACCAGTCATTGAAAGTGGGCATGCAGGTGCAGCAGGCAGTGAAGAAAGCGAATGGTATGTTAGCTTTCATAGCAAAAGGATTTGAGTATAGGAGCAGGGAGGTTCTACTGCAGTTGTACAGGGTCTTGGTGAGACCACACCTGGAGTATTGCGTACAGTTTTGGTCTCCAAATCTGAGGAAGGACATTATTGCCATAGAGGGAGTGCAGAGAAGGTTCACCAGACTGATTCCTGGGATGTCAGGACTGTCTTATGAAGAAAGACTGGATAGACTTGGTTTATACTCTCTAGAATTTAGGAGATTGAGAGGGGATCTTATAGAAACTTACAAAATTCTTAAGGGGTTGGACAGGCTAGATGCAGGAAGATTGCTCCCGATGTTGGGGAAGTCCAGGGCAAGGGGTCACAGCTTAAGGATAAGGGGGAAATCCTTTAAAACCGAGATGAGAAGAACTTTTTTCACACAGAGAGGGGTGAATCTCTGGAACTCTCTGCCACAGAGGGTAGTCGAGGCCAGTTCATTGGCTATATTTAAGAGGGAGTTAGATGTGGCCCTTGTGGCTAAGGGGATCAGAGGGTATGGAGAGAAGGCAGGTACGGGATACTGAGTTGGATGATCAGCCATGATCATATTGAATGGCGGTGCAGGCTCGAAGGGCCGAATGGCCTACTCCTGCACCTAATTTCTATGTTTCTATGTTTCTAACAATGTATTCCATTTCCATTCCATGCAATGGTTAAATCAATCACCATTTTCAACCCCGGGATAGGATGCACAACCTTGAACTCGAAGGATGGTTGTGTATTGAGCAAGGCGCTTGCTAAATGGCATCGGCTTTGAAACCAGTACGGCTAAAATTCAAAGGTTGAGAAATGTTCTTTGCTCTCAGCAAATGCTCTTCCCAGCCCTCAAGCTGGAATCAACTAGATTGTTTTTATCACAATGCCTATCATGACCACATGATTTCCATGTGTAATATAATGAGTAAAGGTCAAGTGAGCAACAACTATTATTTACATTCCTTCTTTGTTGTCTGATGATCCCAGCGATGGCAGACGATATTAAACTGGCTTTCTTCACCTGCTTAAGGTTGCTTGTTCACATGTAGAGTTTTTGTGTCTGCTTTGAATGTTTAACTTTGCAAACCCTTTTAAGTGTTTAAACCCCAAAAAAGCATAGAGCCTGACATTTGGAACTGTTGCTGGTGTATTATTGTCACGTGGACCGAGATAAAGTGAACAGTTTCGTTTACGTGCTATCCAGGCACATCACACCTTAGATGAGTGAAACAGGTAGTTGTAAAGAGAAATTGAAACAGAATGCAGGATATAATAAACCGCATACAGCATATAATTCACCAACATTTACGCCACCTCCAACGGGATCCCACTACTCGCCACATCTTCTCATCTCCACGCCTTTCTGCTTTCCGCAGAGACCGCTCCCTCCGCAACTCTCTGGCCAACTCGTCCCTTCCCACCCAAACCACCCCATCCCCAGGTACTTTCCCCTGCAACCGCAGGAGATGCAACACCTGTCCCTTTACCTCACCCCTCGACTCCATCCAAGGACCCAAACAGTCTTTCCAAGTGAGGCAGAGGTTCACTTGCACCTCCTCCAACCTCATCTACTGTATCCGCTGTTCCAGATGACAATGGCACTACATCGGAGTGAGTAATCAAGCGCAGGGTCGGCGATCGTTTCACTGAACACTTCCACTCAGTCCGTCTTAACCTACCTGATCTCCCGGTGGCTCAGCACTTCAACTCCCCCTCCCATTCCCAATCTGACCTTTCTGTCCTGGGCCTCCTCCATTGTCACAGTGAGGCCCAGCGCAAATTGGAGGAGCAGCACCTCATATTTCGCTTGGGTAGTTTACACCCCAGCGGTATGAACATTGACTTCTCTAACTTCAGATAGCCCTTGCTTTCTCTCTCCATCCCCTTCCACTTCCCAGTTCTGCCACTATTCTTACTGTCTCCACCTACATTCTATCTTTGTCCCACCCCTCCCCTGACATCAGTCTGAAGAAGGGTCTTGACCCGAAACGTCACCCATTCCTTCTTTCCAGAGATGCTGCCTCACCCGCTGAGTTACTCCAGCATTTTGTGTCTACCTTCGACTTAAACCAGCATCTGCAGTTCTTTCTTACACATATAGTTCCAATTGTTGGGCTTATTAGGGATAGTCAGCATGATTTTGTACGTGGGAGGACGTGTCTCATAAATCTGATTGAGTTTTTTTTAAGACCTTACCAAAAAAGTCGATGAGGGCAGAGCTGTACATGTATATATAGACCTCAGCAAAGCATTCGACAAGGTTTCTCATGGTGGGCTGGTCTGGAAGGTTGGGATCCAAGGAGAGATAGCTGAATGGATAGAAATTTGGCTTCATGGAAGGATGCAGATAATGGAAGGTTGCTTCTCGGACTGGAGGCCTGTGACTAATGATGTGCCTCAGGGTTTGGTGCTGGGCCCATTACTGTTTGTCACCTATATCAATGATTTGGATGAGAACATTCAGGGCAAGATTAGCAAGTTTGCAGATGATACAAAATTGCGTGGCTTTGCAGATAGTGTAGATGGTTGTAAAAAATTGCAGCAGGATCTTGATCGATTGTCCAGGTGGGCAGAGGAATGGTTGATGAAATTTAATACAGAGAAATGTGGGGTGTGACGTTTTGGGAAGTCTAACATGCCTACACAGTGAATGGTAGGGCTCTGGGGAGTGTTGTTGAGCAGAGGAATCTAGGAGTGTAGGTGCACGGTTCCTTGAAGGTGGAGCCGCAGGTAGATCGGGTGGTCAAAAAGACTTTTGGCACATAGGCCTTCATCAGCCAGAGGATTGAGTATAGAAGTTGGGAGGTCATGTTGCAATTGTATAAGGAGTTTGCACGTAAGGTCATAAGGTCAAAGGGCATGACGCACGGAGTAGCTCAATCCTCCCGGAGTACAAGGCAGCTTCCGGCATACACTAGTAATACACGAAACACGTATGTTCTTACCTGTTAAAAACCGACAAAATGGTCAGTTTTTGCTCTGTAAAAAATTGTGGAAATAGGTGTAACCATGAGAGAAAACCACATAAATCACTGCTGCTCACTGGCTTTCGAAAGATCAGCTTGCCACCGGATTGAGGGCAAGTCCCGGCCCACGATCGCCCGGGGCTGGAAGGTGACTGAGCGCTCTGAACCCGAGCACCAAGGTGTAAGCGGCCAAAGGAGTGGATCCCTCGGGACAGTCCCCACTCTCCCCCTGGGGTCAGCGCTGTCTGGCCATGGCCGCCCTCCGCCCCGTCTCCCTCTGTGCGGCCACACTGTGATGGGCTGTGGGTCGGAGCGGGGCAGTGGACACATGGGGCCATAAACCTGGCAACGTCCCTGTCAGCTGCAGCAGAGTTAGGAACAGTCTGGTCCCTCTGCCCACCTAGCGTCACTGACCGCGCTGAACCGGCAGCGGACCCCGATCCCCACACCGGGGTGATTCACCCCCCCTCGACCTCCGGACCCCGACACGGGGTGATTCACCCCCCCCGACCTCCGGACCCCGATCCCCACACCGGGGTGATTCACCCCCCCCCCCCCGACCTCCAGACCCCGACACGGGGTGATTCACCCTCCCGATCCCCGGACCCCGACCCCCACACCGGGGTGATTCACCCCCCCCCCCGACCTCCGGACCCCGACACGGGGTGATTCACCCTCCCGACCCCCGGACCCCGACCCCCACACCGGGGTGATTCACCCCCCCCCCCTCCCAACCACCGGACCCCGACACGGGGTGATTCACCCCCCCAGACCCCCGGACCCCGACCCCCACACCGGGGTGATTCACCCCCCTCCCCCCAACCACCGGACCCCGACACGGGGTGATTCACCCCCCCTCCCCGACCTCCGGACCCCGACACGGGGTGATTCACCCCCCCCAGACCCCCGGACCCCGACCCCCACACCGGGGTGATTCACCCCCCCCCCCCCAACCACCGGACCCCGACACGGGGTGATTCACCCCCCCTCCCCGACCTCCGGACCCCGACACGGGGTGATTCACCCCCCCAGACCCCCGGACCCTGACCCCCACACCGGGGTGATTCACCCCCTCGACCAACACAGGGTGATTCACCCCCCGATCCCCACCACACACGGGGTGATTCACCCCCAGACCCCCGGACCCCTGACCCACACACCGGTTGATTCACCCCCCCCCCCCCCAGACCCCCGACCCCCAACCCCACATGGGGTGATTCCCCCCTCGGGTGCCGGGCTGTCAGTAGTCCCGCAACCACGTTTCAGCCGCCAAACGCCTGCCGCGGGTATAGACGGCCCGGGGTCCGCGAGTGTGGAACCAGTCAGCGTGGAGTCCGGATGATGGGACAGAAGACGAGCCCGCTGTACTGGCAGCCATAGTAAGTGCTTACCTGACGTCCACTGCTTGTACTCAAGAAGGCATTGCATGGCAACCGTACGGGTCACGGATCGTGACCTCGACTGCCGTGCAACCTCCATATAAGGCGTTGGTGAGGCTGACCAGCGATTCCCGCACACTTGTACTATCCTACATACACTAGACTTACTTAGACTTAGTTCCTCCCACACTGTTGAGTGCATTGGGCAGCAAGCTTTTGCCATTCTGTTCGGTCATGTGCAACGTCTTCCACCCTCGATGGGTTTGCATCCCAGGCTTCCCAACCCTTCTGGAATGTTCGCCTCCATGTGAGTTTTGGTCGGCCTCTTTTCCTTCTTCCATCAGGTTGCCATGACATTGCTATCTTAGGTGCACGTTCTGGTGACATTCTGTGTACACGTCCTGCAAATTTCATCCTGCGTGCCTCTATGTCCTGGCTGAGAGGCTTTGTTGCAGTTTCCCCGTAGATCTCTTCGTTTGTGATGTGGTCTCTGTAGCTAGTCTTCAGGATCTTCCTCAAGCAGCATTGTTGGAATGCATCCAATGTCTTTTTCATCTTCACATTGATTTTCCGTGTCTCACTGGCACAGAGGGCTGTAGGGAGGACTACAGACTGGAAGAGCTTGACTTTTAGCATCTTGGACTTGGATATCCCGCCAGTAGACCATATTGGCTGCATTATTCTGAAGACTGTTGCAGCTTTACCAATTTGGGAGTTGATGTCGACCTCTATCCATCTGCTGTGGACATGCTGCCAAGATAGGTAAATCTTGTGGCGTTTTCCACAGGTTCCCCATTGATTATCAGTTGGTCTATTGGCTGCTGGTCTCCACTAGGGACCATGCACTCAGGCCAGTTTACAATTATACCGAACCGATTAACCTACAAACCTGTACGTCTTTGGAGTGTGGGAGGAAACCGGAGATCCGGGAGAAAACCCACGCAGTCACGGGGAGAACGTTCAAACTCCATTATCAGGACTGAACGGGGTTATCTGGTGCTGTAAGGCAGCAACGCTGCTGCTGCTCTATTGTGCCGCCCTGTTGACTGCTTTCCCAAGGCAGCGTGAAGAGTGGATGGTCGAGAGGCGTTGTGGTGTGGGGAGGGAATGCTGGTTTGTCTGAGGCATTGGGCAGTGTTCACAATGCTCTGTGATTTCCTGAGGCCTTGAGCAGAGTCGTTGCCATGCAAAGGAGTGATGCATCTGGATATTTGCAACCTGTACATTCACTGTCATCTAGTGAATCATTTCAGCCATAAAAAGAATGCACATCCATTTGTCAATAACGTTTGTTCAATTCTTCAGTGACTATGGTCACAATTCTTTCTGCGTCACACAGAGACAATGGACTGCAGTACTATTCTAGCCCTCTAGCAATGCTAAACACTGTGTCATATTTACATTACCTAGCCTCATAATTCAGTAAGTGTATTGAGTTTCACTGAGACAGTTCAATATTATCAATATTCCTGAATAGAGCGGATATAGTGGGAGAGTTTAGGACCAACGGCCGTAGCCTCAGAATAAAGGGACGTTCCTATAGAAAGGAGATGAGGAGGCATTTCTTCAGTCAGAGTGTGGTGAACCTGTGGAATTCTTTGCCACAGAAGGCTGTGGAGGCCAAGTCAATGGATATTATTTTAAGGCGGGGATCGACAGATTCTTGATTAGCACAGGTTTCAGGGGTTACGGGGAGAAGATAGGAGAATTGAGTTGAGAGGGAAAGATGAATCAGTCATGATTGAATGGTGGAGTAGACTTGATGGGCAAAATGGCCACCGACCAGCGATCCCCACTACCCTACACACACTAGGGAAAATCTACACTTATACCAAGTATATGAACCCAAGCCAATTAACCTACACACCTGTACGTCTTCGGAGTGTGGAAGGAAACTGAAGATCTCGGAGAAAACCCACGCTGTCACGGGGAAAACGTACAAACTATGTACCCACAGCACCCGGGTCTCTGGCGCTGTAAAGCAGCAACTCTACCACTGCCCCACCATGCTGCCCATCTTGAATACTTTTTAATAAACTCCACAGTCCTCTGGAGTTGAGAATTGGAAGGCACAGTGATGCTGTGGTGGAGTTGCTGCTTTACAGAGCCAGAGACCTGTGTTCGATTCTGAATACGGGTGCTGTCTGTACGGAGTTTGTACATTGTCCTTGCGACCACGTCAGTTTTCTCCGGGTGCTCCGGTTTCCTCCCAAATTCCAAAATCGTCCAGATTCTGTAAATTGTCCCTAGAGTGTAAGATAGAACTAGCGTATGTGGAATTCTCTGCCTCAGAGAGTGGTGGAGGCAGGTTCTCTGGATGCTTTCAAGAGAGAGATAGATAGGGCTCTTAAAAATAGCGGAGTCAGGGGATATGGGGAGAAGGCAGGAACGGGGTACTGATTGTAGATGATCAGCCATGATCACAGTGAATGGCGGTGCTGGCTCGAAGGGCCAAATGGCCTACTCCTGCACCTATTGTCTATTGTCTATCGTATGGAGTGATTTTTAGTCGGCACTGACTCGGTGGGCTAAAGGGCCTGTTTACACTCTGTGTCTCTAAACTGAACTGAACTAAATTCCAGAGATTCCTCACCCTCTGCCTAACGGATTTTCCATTGATGTCCGTCGTAAACGAGTGATTCCTTCCTTATCTTGTGTCTGCTCTCAATGTTAGTAAGACCAAGGAACTGATTATGGACTTTGGAAGAGGAAGAGTGAGGACCCATAAACCTGGTTATATCCCCAGCAAGTTTCCCCAGCAATTTTGTGTACCTTCGATATTCCAGCATCTGCAGTTCCCTTTTGAACAACCTGTCTATATCGATGGGTTGATGATGGAGAGAGCCAAAAGCTTCAAATTCCTGAGCGTGCATATCTTTGAAGATCTTTCGTGGACCCAGGACACCATTGTAATTATAATGAAACCACATCAACGCCTCTATTTCCTGAGTAGATTACGGAGATTCAGAGAGGATTCTCTTGAACTTCTACAGGTGTACAGTAGAGAGCATATTGACGGGTTGCATCACGGCCTGGTTTGGCAACTTGAATGCAAAAAGGAGCGAAAAAGACTTCAAAAAGTTGTGACCACTGCCTAGACCATCACGGGTTCTGACCTCCCCACCATCGAAGGGATTTACCGGAATCGCTGCCTCAAAAAGGCAGGCAGCATCATCAGAGACCCACACCATCCTAGCCTCACATTCATTTCACCCCTGCCATTGGGAAGGAGCCTAAAAACTGTAATGTTCAGGTTCAGGAACGGCTTCGTCCCTATAGCAATTAAGCTATTTTACTTTGGAGTCATGTGAATGACTACGTGAAGAACCCCGCCACGACGCATGCGTGTCATATCGCTTTCACGCTTGCGAAACGACAGGCGGGGGGGGAGCGTTCCCCCGCAGCGGTAAGTTTGAAACCGCGACCTGCAGGTAAGAAATTTACTCTGCGGTAGTTTTGTTCCCCGCGCTGTTTTTTCACAGGGGGGGAAGTTGGACAAAATAGTGTCCACAAGTGCTGCGAGTGAAGCT
Organism: Amblyraja radiata; assembly: GCF_010909765.2. Classification (NCBI taxonomy): domain Eukaryota; kingdom Metazoa; phylum Chordata; class Chondrichthyes; order Rajiformes; family Rajidae; genus Amblyraja; species Amblyraja radiata. Next base: position 26,523,375 of record NC_045960.1, on the reverse strand, counting down.
GGCTGGGGAGGACCGCGAAGTTGCGGGAGCCAGCAGCAGCTGAAGGCACAAGCCCTGTAAGGGATCAGCTGTGCCGACTTTTTGTCCCGCGCCGGCCAGAACACCACGGCCGGGCGGGAGACTATTCAAATGGGGCCGTCGACTTTGACAAGTCAAAAACAGCAGGAGACGGGGTGGAACGACGTTCCCCCGTAGCGACAATTTTAACCTGGACCTGCAGGTAAGAGCTGCGGTGTTTTTGTGTTATTACCATGCTGATTACAGGTGGAGAAACCAACGGGCTGCGACAAAGCTGGTGGGCTAGATGGGATCAGCTGTGCCAGATGTCGCCTCCGCACCGGCCAGATCCACTCCACGGATGGGCAGTAAGGACAAAGCTGGTGAGGGAGGACCGCGGAGCAGCGGGCAGTCAGCAGCAGCCAGCAGCACTCGGATCACCGATAGTGGGATCAGCTGTGCCCGATGTCGCCTCCGCACTGGCCAGATCCACGCGGCCGGGCGGTAAGGCTAGACACAAAAACAAACAAGGTCGTGGACTCAGAGGAGTCCGACTTTGAACAACCGCGGGCGGCCAGCGCCCGAGAGTGCTGGAGCCGGATGGAGCGATGTGTGGAGCATTTGCTCCAATGTGACAGACTCCGGGAGATGGAGTCGGGTCACTGTGGGCCCTATGATAAACCCACAGCAGTACCTCTTGAAGGGCTGCACAGTGCTTCTACCTCATCAGAGGGGAGCACTGCGTGTCAGTTCTGGGCTGACCTGGAAGAGGGGTCCGCAGAAGGAAAGACAAGTGTGCAAGGGGTGCAGGAACGAGAGAACCTACTGGAACCCACTACAGCCAAAGACAGCACCCTACGCTCCCACCAGCAGAACTGGTGAAAGCTCGAAGGCCCGGTACTCAAAACATGAGTCTTTTTTAGGCCATGGCCCAGGCCGGCCTTCTTGGAAGATGCGGGGACCTCCAACGCCAACCAAACCGAAAATCCAGACACCAGCGCAACAACAGCAGCGAAGAACCTACAAAAAGAAGTAAACCTGCCACTGGTAACTATGGAGGTAGGTGGGTCTGGTTCCCTACAAAATACAGGGAGCATGGAGGTTGGGTGGAGATTACACTCTTTTCTGAATGCATGGAGCATGTTAACAACCGATACTTACATCTTAAGCAGTATCCAGGGATATACAATAGAGTTTATACACAAGTACAGCCCACCAGTTCAACATATACCGAACCGAATGTTGTGCCTTCTGATAAAGAAAAATCAAAAGCGCAAGCTGAACTGGAGCGGCTTTACATAAAAGGTGTAATTGAGAAAACTCAACACGAACCATTAAGAGGCTTTTTCACGGGGCGACTTGACGCAAGATGTAACCAGAGTGAAGTGGTCGTGGTCTAGCACGATATCACATGATATAACGGGGGGGTAGATAAAGAGTTCCCACGGTACTCGGCATTTCCGTTATTTGTGCGAGTGACTTGTCCGTCTCCCGAGTTTTCCCGTTAAATCTTGAATGAACATTGTGAAGTGTTGTTAAATCATCACGTGGTACAAATGATGTCACTTTTTTTTCACACACTATAAATATCCTCCCTTGGTTGAATTGGCTCATTTGGAGACATGTTTTACTGTGTATGTGGGAGACACAGATGGACTGAGCACAGTACCTCGGTCTTACTGTGTGTGGGAGAGGGGGAGAAAGAGACGTACACTCACAGAAGCAGAGTCTCTCAGCCTGTGTAAGAGGGAGGGAGGGAGAGAGAGAGAGGCACACACAAGGTGGATGTGAAATCTCACCTGCCTGTTTCAGTGACAGACACCCGCCGCCAGTAAATGAAGACACCCCCATCTGTCTCCCCCTCCTCTCCCTCGACTCCCCCACCTTTCCCTCCCAACTCCAGTCCCGTCCCGACCCCCTGGGAAACTGAATAGAGCAACAATCAACTGCTGCCTGTGCGCTGATATGACAATAAAGGCTACTTTACTTTACTTTACTTTACTGAGTTAAAGAGTTCCCACTATCCTTAGTTTCCTGCATAAAACATTATAGATTTTGGAATTATATTTTTGAAATATTTACAAAATTATTCAAGACAAGAATGGAACCTAATACTGAAATGATTATATTTGGCGTAATGGAAGATGGGAATAAATTGAACACATCTCAAAATCTATTCCTTAACTATGGTTTAATAATAGAAAAAAAATTAATTCTTAAATTTTGGAAGGGTACATCAATACCAACGCTTAAAATGTGGATTGCAAGTATGCTGGACACCGCTCATCTTGAGGAAATGCGATTCCTCCTAATGGATAAATCAGACCAATTCATAACGAGTTGGTCTCCATTCGTCGTTTTTTTGGAATCATATGGTGCAACACAATTGTAAAAAATAACTGTTTCAGGACTGGACGAGGGTTGGTCAAGATTATAAATAATGATCTCCTGTTCTTTTTTATTTTACTTTCTTTTCTCTATTCTCTCTCTCAACTTTCTTCATTTACTCGTTTTCTTTTTTCACACACTATATATTTCACATCTTTCTATCCTTTACTATCTAACTTCTTTTTCTTATTCTAATCTTTTTTCAGTGTAACAAAAAAAAAAAAAGAAGTTGTACATAAAATGTATTATGAAAATATATATTAGGCACTTTGGTGCCATATGACTGTACTTACTTCTAATAAAATAAAATATTAAAAAAAAAAAAAAAAAAAAAAAAAAAAAAAAGAGTTCCCACGGTAGACTGTAAAACTGGGACCCTGGTTCTGGACTCCCCCAACATCGGGAACATTCTTCCTGCATCTAGCCTGTCCAATCCCGTAGATACTGATTACACCGGTATCTATTTATTTACTTTATTAATGATTTCAATTAAATATTGGGAACATCAGGCCGCAAACGTTATTTCTTGAGTGTTAGTGCTGGACTTTGACTCGACCTTCCTAGTTAGCCAGCGCCTGAGACTGAGCCAAGCAATGTCCAGACCTGACTTCAACACAAAGTGATGGAGGAACTCAAAGCGTCAGGCTCGTCCAACGCTCTGTGTTTTGCTCGTGATTCCTGCATCTGCAGTTCCTCGTGTCTACAGACCAGAGTTGCCACTTGACTCCGAGATGACCATCACAGAGCATACGGAAGATAGACACGAAATGCTGGAGTAACACAGCGGGACGGGCAGCATCTCTGGAGAGAAGGAATGTGTGACGTTTCGGTTAGAGACCTTTCTTCAGAGTCTCGTCCCGAAACGTCACCCATTCCTTTTATCCAGATGCTGCCCGTCCAGTATTTTATGTCTGTCTCCAGTATTACTGTGTCTATCATCGGCGCAAACCAACATCTACAGTTCTTTCCGACACATTAGAGGATACCGTCTCGCCATCACTCGGATTACCCGCTTAATTTCCATAACGTTGCCACCTCTCTTTACTTTGCTTACTGAAGCCTGATCCTTGTCACACCCAGTGCTCTATCGCCCAGCCTCTCATCTTTCAATCAGGTTCGGCCAGGAAGGAACTGCAGATGCTGGATTAAAACGAAGATAGACACAACATGTAGCTCAGCGGGACAGGCAGCGTATCAGAAGGGTCTCAACCCGAAATGTCACCCATTCTTCTCCCCAGAGATGCTGCCTGTTGCGCTGAGTTCCTGCATTTTGTGGCTACCTTGGGTTTATCCAGGATCTCCCCGTTGATGTCCTAACTCGCTTTGGTTTGTTATTATTGTCCCATATCGAGAACCAGCAGATACAGGTTTAGGTTCGGAGGGAATGATTTAATGAGAGCCTAAGGGGTAACTATTTTACGCAAAGGGTGGTGGGTGTATGGAATGAGCTATCCGTTAAGGTAGTTGAGGCAGGTACTGTCGCAATGTTTAAGACGCATTAGACTGAAGCATGGATAGGATAGGTTTAGATGGTTATGGGCCAAACGCGGGCAAGTGGGACTAGTGTAGATGGGACATATTGGTCGGTGTGGGCAAGTTGGGTCGAAGGGCCTGTTTCTACGCTGTATGATTCTATGCAGGGAATAAACTTTTGTTTGCGTGCTATACAATCATATCAGATAATGCTATACATGAATATAACCAAGCCACGTACAGTCTGAAGAAGGGCCTCGACCCGAAACGTCACCCGTTCCTTCTCTTTAGAGATGCTGCATGTCCCGTCGAGTTACTCCAGCATTTCTTTAAACCGGCATCTGCTGTTCCCTCCGACACATGCACAAGAACACCAGGCAGAGCAAAGAGGAAAATACCAGTGTTCAGAATATATGTTTTCAGGACAGTTCCAGGGGGGAAAAGTTCAATGTCCGCATTGAGGTAGGTTGGTAGGTCGGGTCAGTGCCCAAACGAATGGAAGGAAGAACCGTTCTGAAGCCGGATAAGAATAGGTGGCCGGCGTGGACTCGGTGGGCCGAAGGGCCTGTTACCGCGCTATATCTCTAAAATCTGAAGTTAGGTAATGTCTAAAGGAACTGCAGATGCTGGTTAATATGCACAAAAGGACACAAAATGTTGGTGTAACTCAGCAGGTAAGTCAGATCTGGGAAGAAAAACATAAAAAGCTGGAGTAAGTCAGCGGGTCAGGCAGCATCTCTGGAGAAAAAGAATAGGTGGCGATTCGAATCGGAACCCTTCTTCAGACATCCTAATCGGAATTGAGTGTGAAGATGTGTCTCGTCCCGAAACATCAGCTATTTTTCTCCAGAGATGCTGCTTGACTCGCTGAGTTATTCCAGATTTTTGTGTCTGTCTTCGGTTTAAACCAGCATGTGCAGTTCACTCCTTACACGGGTCTCTGGAGAACATTGATTGGTAGCGTTCCGGACCCTGCTTCGGAAAGGCATCGATCGCTAGTCGGCGAGGACTCCGACCTGTATCTCTCAAAGAAGTACATGTGAAAAATTTCTCACGGACCATAAAAATGCGTGACCTTTCAGTAAAGTCCCTTTTAAAGTCCCTTTTAAAGATTATAGTTATTTTCTTGAATCTCATTAACATAACTCATGAATAAGTTGATGTCCATATGCGGATGCAAATCTTTATTTTTTAAATTCAATCCCACAGAAGACAATTTTTACTCACCTTCTGTCCCCTCTGTCCAGCTTCCGGGTTCACCGTTCGCAGGAGTTCCCACGGTAACCGCAAGAGTTATTACGGATATCGCACGGATATCGCACTGGCCACTACGTTCATATAATGTTGCAATGCTCAACCACAAGTGTACAAGTCACTCTTGGAGAAATTCAAACTTGCTTGAATTTTCTCCCGAGTCACCAAGTTACACGATTACCTGCCGAATGATTCCGTTATACCTCTCAACCTGACCATTTACAATAGGATGATATGGTGTTGTTTTACTTGTTGCAATTCCTCTCTTAGAAAGGTAGTCCTTTAAATCTTTTGACATGAATGAGGTGCCCCTATCAGAATGTATGTAACTTGGAAATCCACAGAATGAAAACAGTTGATCTAAACATTTGATAACCATAGCAGCTGAAATATTTGGACAAAGAAAGGCAAATGGAAACCTCGAATATTCGTCAACTAAGGTAAGTATATAAACATTTCGAGAGGAGGATGGTAAAGGCCTTTTGAAGTCAATACTCAAACGTTCCATAGGTTGAGTAGCTTTGATCAATCTTCCTTCTTCAGGACAGAAGAACCTTGGTTTTAATTCAGCACAGATTCTACATGAAGCACACGTCATCTTCACATCTTCTGTAGAGAAAGGTAAATTTTTGGAACGAACATAGTGTAACAAACGAGTGACTCCAGGATGACACAGCCCATTGTGAAGATCAGTGAGTGCAGAGAATGAACAGAGGCACAAAATGCTCGAGTTAATGTTTCCGGAGCAACATTATCCTTACCAGGGCGGTACTCAATTGAATAACTATATGCGGATAATTCAATCCTCCATTCATGAATTTTACTATTTTTAATCTTCGTTCGTTTCCGATTATCCAGCATAAAAGCTACTGAACGCTGATCTGTTATCAAAGTGAAGTGCTGGCGAGCAAGGAAATGACTCCATTTCCTCACTGCTTCAATAATTGGTGTAGCTTCCTTTTCGATGGATGGGTAGTGCAATTCACTACCTTGGAGAGTACGAGACATGAAAGCCACTGGTCGTCCTCCTTGATTTAATGTTGCTGATACTGCTAAATCAGAGGCATCACATTCAACAACAAAGGGGAGATCCTCATCGATGGCGTGTAATGTCGCAGATTCCAATTGTTTCTTTAAAGAAGTAAAGGCACCAATTGCTGTAGAGTCAAGGGGGAAAGATTTTGCTCTAATCAAAGGTTGAATTTTGTCAGAAAAATTTGATATCCATTTAGCATAATATGCAAACATCCCAAGAACCCTTCGTAGAGAGTTTAATGTTGCTGGAACAGGTATCTCTTGGAGTGGGCGGAGTCTTTCTGGATCAGGCTTGATTATATCATTTCCAACCCAATAACCAAGAATATTAATTGATGATACTGATGTTATTGACTTAGCCTCATTTAATGTTAGATTTTTAGAATGTACAACATCTAAAAACCGTTGTACATTTTCATCATGTTCAGTTTGGTCTTTTCCTGCAATAGTTATATTATCAAGATAAGGGAAAGTATCTTTAAGCGGCCTTTTCACGGGGCGACTTGACGCAAGAGTTAACCGGAGTTTAACATCGTGGGAACCTCGTGCGATAACAGTGCGGCATTCGTGGACCACCGTGGACCACCGTAGCGCTAACGGCAGGTCATCGTGTAACTTGGTCACTCGGGAGAAAATTCAAGAAAGTTTGAATTTCTCCAAGAGTGACTTGTACACTTGTGGTTGAGTATTGCAACATTATATGAACGTAGTGGCCAGTGCGATATCCGTAATAACTCTTGCGGGTACCGTGGGAACTCCTGCGAACGGTGAACCCGGAAGCTGGACAGAGGGGACAGAAGGTGAGTAAAAATTATCTTATGTGGGATTGAATTTAAAAAATAAATAAAAGTAAAGATTTGCATCCGCATATGGACATCAACTTATTCATGAGTTATGTTAATGAGATTCAAGAAAATAACTATAATCTTTAAAAGGGACTTTAAAAGGGACTTTACTGAAAGGTTACGCATTTTTATGGTCTGTGAGAAATTTTTCACATGTACTTCTTTGAGAGATACAGGTCGGAGTCCTCGGGTCCAGGGGTCCGGAACGCTACCAATCAATGTTGTACAGAGACCCGTGTAAGGAGTGAACTGTACATGCTGGTTTAAACCGAAGACAGACACAAAAAGCTGGAGTAACTCAGCGAGTCAAGCAGCATCTCTGGAGAAAAAAAGCTGACGTTTCGGGACGAGACACATCTTCAGACTCAATTCCGATTAGGCTGTCTGAAGAAGGGTTCCGGTGTTGGGGGAGTCCAGAACCAGGGTCCCAGTTTTACAGTCTACCGTGGGAACTCTTTAACTCAGTAAAGTAAAGTAGCCTTTGTCATATCAGCGCACAGGCAGCAGTTGACTGTTGCTCTATTCAGTTTCCCAGGGGGTCGGGACGGGACTGGAGTTGGGAGGGAAAGGTGGGGGAGTCGAGGGAGAGGAGGGGGAGACAGATGGGGGTGTCTTCATTTACTGGCGGCGGGTGTCTGTCACTGAAACAGGCAGGTGAGATTTCACATCCACCTTGTGTGTGCCTCTCTCTCTCTCTCTCTCTCTCTCTTACACAGGCTGAGAGACTCTGCCTCTGTGAGTGTACGTCTCTTTCTCCCCCTCTCCCACACACAGTAAGACCGAGGTACTGTGCTCAGTCCATCTGTGTCTCCCACATACACAGTAAAATATGTCTCCAAATGAGCCAATTCAACCAAGGGAGGATATATATAGTGTGTGAAAAAAAAAGTTACATCATTTGTGTCACGTGTAGTTCACGATGTTCATTCAAGATTTAACGGGAAAGCTCGGGAAAGGGACAAGTCACTCGCACAAATAGCAGAAATGCCGAGTACCGTGGGAACTCTTTATCTACTGCCGTTATATCGTGCGAGACTCGTGCTGGACCACGACCTCTTCACTCTGGTGACATCTTGCGTCAACTCGCCCCGTGAAAAGGCCGCTTTAAGGTTTTCCTGTTCAACAAGTTTGTCCATCTCTCTCTGAAAAACAGCCACGCCATTAGTTACCCCAAAAGGAACTCTGCAGTAGTGATATAATTTCCAATTTGCTTCAAACGCAGTGTATTTCTTCTCTGATTCCTTCAGAGGAATTTGATAGTAAGCACTTTTTAAGTCAAAAGTAGAGAATATCTTATACTTAGCTAATGTATTGATAATCTCTTCTATTCGAGGTAATGGATATGCATCAAGCTCCGTGAACTGGTTTATAGTTTGAGAGTAATCAATGCAGAGTCTCTTTCTATGTCTCTCCAAGGGGTCCTTAACCACGACAACTTGTGCCCTCCAAGGGGAAGAACTGGGTTCTATAATCCCTTCTTGTAAAAGATTAGTTACTTCTGTGTTGATAAAGTCCCTATCATCTTTACTAAAATGTCTTGATTTTGTAGCAATTGGCTTGCACTTGGAGGATAAATTAGTGAATAATGAAGGACATTCAACAGATGCAGCAGAAAGACCACACAATACTGGTGGCTTTGACAATACAAGATCAGGCATAGTTCCTTCATACATTATTTGAAGTGATCTGTGCAGTTTCTGGAAATCCTGACCTAGAATTATATCGCTACACAAATTTTTCAAAACACCAAGACATACAGATTTATAGCTAGTTTTGTTCAGAATAAAGTCTATTCTTCTGCAGTCATTCTTCTGCACTCACTGATATTGTTGTGAGATAAATGAAACTTTCACTACTCGTAATTAACTTAACTTTATTTAAGCTTTAAGCAACTTATTTCTTTAATACATAAACTCAGAAACGTCTGGCAAACATGGCTGATTCCGCAGGCTTTTCCCGCCCGAAATACTTCGCACATGCGCACACTCCGGAAATGTCCTGCGCATGCGCACACTCTAGAAGAGCTCCGCACATGCGCACATGCGCCCACTTCATTCTGGAACATCAGAGGTTGCGGGAAGACCTGATAGAAGTATATAAAATCATGAGTCATAGATAGAAGATAGACACAAAAAGCTGGAGTAACTCAGCAGGACAGGCAGCATCTCTGGAGAGAAGGAATGGGTGACGTTTCGGGTCGAGACCCTTCTTCAGACTCCTTCGGTTTAAAGCAGCATCTGAAGTTCTTTCCTACACAGAGGCACAGATGTGGTAGTTAGTCACAGCCTTTTTTCCAGGGTGAAAATATCCAAGAATAGAGGGCATAACTTTAAGGTGAGAGTTTAAAGTAGATGTGCGGGGCAAGATTTTTACAGATAGGGTGGAGGGCCTGGAACACGATTTCAGGGGCAGTCGAAGCAGATACTTTTTTGCTTATCTTTCATTCATTGTTCTTTATCTCTCTGCATCATCGTCTATATCTCTCGTTTCCCCTGACTAGTCTGAAGAAGGGTCTCGACCTGAAACGTCACCCATTCCTTCCCTCCAGAGATGCTGCCTGTCCCGCTGAGTTACTCCAGCATTTTGTGTCTATCTTCGAAGCGGATATGATAGTGGCATTGGCGAGGTTTATGGATGGGCAAACGGATATGCAGGGAATGGAGAGACGTGGACCATGTGCTGGCAGAGCAGATTGTTTATCTTGACATCGTGTCGAGCACGTACATTGTAGGCTAAGTTTCCTGTTCCTGTGCTCTACTCTTCTCTGTGTGGGCAGGATATGCAGATTCGGGTTTACACCGAAGATAAACACAAATTGCTAGAGTAACTCAATGGGTCAGGCAGCATCTCTGGAGATAAGGAATATAGAAGAAGGGCCTCAACACAAAACGCCACTGATTCATTTTCTCCAAAGATGCTGCCTGATCCATTGAATTACTTCAGCGTTTTGTGTCTATACTGTTCAATGTTCTATGTTCCAATGTCTGAAAAATTATTGGAGGAAGAAATACTCATTGTAGTTCAATATTGTGTACATAATGCACTGGGTTCTATACACATCAGACCAGGAACTTGGCATCATGTTCAGCATGGGCTTTGCAGGCCGAATGGCCTGTTCCTGTGCTGCACTGTTCGACAATAGACAATAGGTGCAGGGCTAGGCCAATTCGGCCCTTCGGGCCAGCACCGCCATTCACTGTGATCAGGGCTGATCATCCACAATCATTACCCCGTTCCTGCTTTTTCACCATCTCCCCTGACTCCGCTATCTTTAAGAGCTCTATCCAACTCTCTCTTGAAAGCATACAGAGAATTGGCCTTCACTGCCTTCTGAGCCAGAGAATTCCACAGATTCACAATCCTCTGTGTGAAAACATTTTTCCTCATCTCTGTTCTAAATGGCTTACCCCATATTCGTAAACTGTGGCCCCCTGGTTCTGGACTCCCCCAACTTCGGGAACATGTTTCCTGCCTCTAGCGTGTCCAAACTCTTAATAATCTTATATGTTTCAATAAGATCTCCTCTCATACTTCTAAATTCTGCGTTCAATGTTCTAATGGGCCTGTCCCACTTACGCAATTTTTCAGGCCTGCTGGCGACTGTGAAGTTGCCGGCTGTTGCCTGAAAAACCGGCAACTGGAACGGCGACTGTCGGATTGGAACACACACACAAACTTATCGCAAAGGCGGGGGACAGGGCAAGCGGCGGGAGCGCTGTCTGAAATACACACAGTGCAAAGCCAAGGTGATACAGACACACATCGCGATGAACAGGAAGGTTGGCGCTGTAATTAAGACAGCTAACGCTCAGTGTACAGTATGTCCTTTGAAAGAGGGGGGGGGAGGGGGGAAAGAAGGAGGGAGAAGGAGTGGAGACAACTTTTAAGAAGCCAGACAACTTTTTAGAAGCCAGATGTAAACGGCTGTGAAGTTCGGCGGACATTTAACATTACCAGTCAGTTATCCTTGGTTCTGAAAACCACTGCTTACGTTTTTTTCCCCCAATCAGCCAAAGAAATTCACCGGTCAGCACCGGCAACAACCTACGAGAACCTAGGAGAACCTTCGAACTCCTGCCAACCCACTAGGACCTCCTTGCGACCCACCTACAGCACGAGAATTCTCGTTACTTTCCTTGGCGGCTTCATTCTAGTCGCCGCTAATTTTTCAACGTTGAAAAATTCTCGGCGACCATAATGAGGCCATGACTAGTTCCCAGAATGCGGGAACTCCTCACGATCATGAAGGCGACTCCCCAGCAACCACCCGCAAACATGTGGCGACCATATGGCGAGCACATAGTCTCCTGCAGTCGCCTAAAATGTTGCCTAAGTGGGACAGGCCAATAAAGCTGTCTAGCACAGCAGTGGTTCAAATGCTACAAATGCTACCATCAGACGACTGTTGACAGGCTGCTCGCTATTCATTTACTTCAAATGGAAATACCATACATGCTATCCACCTCTTGGACTCCAGTTTGCAGAACATACCTTGCACTCAAAATTCATTTTAGCTCTCCCCCCTCTGAGCTCTCCGTCAATCATGAGAGAAAAGGTCATTTTAGTCTTTGAACCCAAGCCGATTCTATTTCTGTTCCTGGCACTCATCTGATCAGTTTTGTTTTTTGTACCATGTAGTATCGAATTGCAAGTGTGTGCAAATTATTATGTGTACAGGCTAACAACTGCTTATCTCTTTCATTTCTTGAAGATAACTCTGGAGGTCACTAGAAGATTGGCTGGTACACACTCTGCTTACGGTCTTGTACATCAAAAATGGGTGACAATGCAAGGAGTGACCTGGGAATAAGAAGAACATGTGTCTTAAAATTGTTAAAATGGCACAGTGGCGCAGCAGTAGAGCTGCTGCCTTACAGCGCCAAGAAACCCCGGGTTCGATCTTGACTAGAGGTGCTTCTCTGTACAAAGTTTCTACCTTCTCCCTGTGATCTGCGTGGGTTTTCTCCGAGACCTTCGGTTTCCTCCCACACTCCAAAGACGTACAGATTTGTAGGTTAATTGGCTTGGTATAAAATGTAAAATTGTCCCTGGCGTGTATAGGATGGTGTCAATGTGCGGGGATAGCTGGCTGGTGTGGACTCGGTGGGCCGAAGAGTCTGTTTCCGTGCTGTATCTCTAAACTAAACTAAACTAAAAATTAAATTTGAAGCAATCGTTTTTTTTTGAACAACTACGGTAGTAGTGGAGCATAATCTTACACCCTACATTCAACAGATGTCATTTCTGTACAGTCCATTATGGGTAATGTTTATCTGTTGGTTTATTCTTGTATTCTGCAAAGCTGCACATTGCGGGTTGACACTGGAAATATCTTCAACCTTGTACAAAATATGCCATATGCATTCAGAGCCCAAATTACTGTCTAATCATTAATCATCATAATCATAATCATACGTTATTAACCAAGCACGTTTTGAAACCTACGAGGAATTTGATTTGCCATACAACACACAAAATTCATTTTAATATAAACATCCACCACAGTGACTCCTCCACATTCCTCGCTGTGATGGAAGGCGAAAAAAAGTTCAATCTCTTCCCTTCTTTGTTACTTATTAACATTAGAAAAAATATCATTAATACATTCTATCAAATTATTCTATCATAATTCCATCAAATTATGTTTTAGGTTTAGCTTTATCATTGTCGTGGGTCATAACAATGCCATTGTCAGTATACTTGTCATAGAGTGATACATCGTGGAAACAGGCCCTTCGGCCCAACTTGCCCACACCAGCCAACAATGTCCCATCTACACTAGTCCCATCTTCCTGAGTTAGGTTGATATCCTTCTAAACCTGTCCTATCCATGTACTTGGTTAAATGTTTCTTAAACGCTGTTTCTTAAACGTTGCGATAGTACCTGCCTCACTACCTCTTCCAGCAGCTCGTTCCATACACCCACCGTCCTTTGTGTGAAGTTGCTCATCAGGTTCCTATTAAATCTTCTCCTCCCCTCACCTTAAACATATGTCTCCTGGTTTTTGATTCCCCTATTCTGGGCAAGAGACTGTGCATCCACACGTTCTATTCCTCTCACGATTTTGAACACCTCTATATGATCACCTCTCATCCACCTGTGCTCCAAGGAATAGAGTCCCAGCCTGCTCAACCTCTCCTATTAGCTACGGCCCTCGAGTCCTGGCAATATCCTGGTAAAACTTCACTGCACCCTTTCCAGCTTGTCAATATCTTGTCGTGAGCGATAATGAAAAGCTTTGTTTTGTATGCGATCCAACCAAATCAGATAATACTATACATAAATACAATCGCCAACCTCAAGTTCAATATAGTGAAGGAAAAGATAGAATGCAGAATATAGTTCTCAGCATTATAGCACAATAGTTCCAGACACAAAGTCCAATGTCTCAAAAGGAGAATCGGACTTTTCCCCTTGTTTATAGAAGGATCGTTCAGAAGCCTGGAAAGTTACGCTGCCTCGGCAAGGCCAGCAACATAATCAAGAATGAGTCTCACCCCAGTCACTCTCACTTCTCCCCTCTCACATTAGGCAAGAATTACAGAAGTGTTAAAACACACACCTCTAGATTCAGGGACAGTATCTTCCCAGCTGTTATCAGGCAACTGAACCATCCTATTAACAACTAGAGAACAGTTCTGAGCTATCATCTACCGCATTGGAGTCCCTACTATCTTTAATTGGACTATTCCCTTTATCCTGTATCTGTACACTGTGGACAGCTGGATTGTAATCATGCATAGTCTTTTCGCTGACTGGATAGAATGCTACAAAAAGCTTTTCACTGTACCTCGGTACACGTGACAATAAATTAAACCAAACTAAGTTTGAAGCTGCCTGAAGAAGGCTCCTGACCCAAAACGTCACCTATTCCTTTTTCTCCAGAGATACTGCCTGACCCGTTGAGTTACTCCAGCATTTTGTGTCTATCGTGAGTTTTAAGCATGGTCGACTGAGTCGGTATATTATTTTTATCAAATATATTTCTTAGTCATTTCTGTTTATATTTCATTTCTGTTAAATTTGGACCATTTTACTGTTTGGTTGTAAATATCCTTTTTTTTAATCAAACATCATCAATTACATTAATTTTCCATGGGGACTTCAATTTCTCTGTCAACCAGGGAGAGAAGACCATCATTAGCTCTGTCGTAGATAGACACAAAGTACTGGAGTAACTCGGTGGGTCAGGGAGCATCTCTGGAGAAAAAGGATGGGTGAAGTCTCGAGTTGGAACCCTTCTTCAGACCTGAAAAAGGGTCCCGACCCGAAGCGTCACCCATCCTTTTACTCCAGAGCTGTTGCCTGACCCGCTGAGTTACTCCAGTACTTTGTGTTTCTTTTCGGTATAAACTAGCATCTGCAGTTCCTTTCGAGTCGGGTGGCGCCCCCTCTGTGACCGCCTCGACAACAGTCTGTTTGTCTACTTCTCTGTTTTTATTTATTAAGTATGTTTTGAATGTTTGTTTTAATGTCTCTTGGTATGTTTTACGTAGGGGGCTGGGGGGGGGGGGGGGATCGTGGAAAACTTTTTCCCGACACTTACCTCGACGGAGATGCGATTTTTCTCCATGTCGCATCTCCGTCTCCCCCCCTGCGGCCTATCAAACGTGGAGTGGCGTGGACTTTAACACCGTGAAACAGCGGTCTCCGGTAAGAAGAGGCCGGCTCAGGAGCTCCATGCCGCGGAGTGTTCCGATCCATCCCGACGCCAGAGTTTCGATCATCCCAACGAGAGGGCTTGAACATCGGACCGTCGGCAGCGGCAAGTGCGGAGGGTTCAACGCCCTGACCACGGGTGAACAATGAAGAAGATGTCTGAACTTTATTGTCTTCCATCACAGTGAGGAATGTTGATTCCAATGTGATTGATGTTTATCTTAAACTTTATTTTATGTGCTGTGTG